>NC_056408.1:11212121-11515151 GCF_905147365.1 Aricia agestis | reverse complement strand
TAGACCGGGCATACTATGCCTCTTTATCCCATTCTGCAGCCCGGGCATACTAGGCCCTTTCATCCAACCACCATTATTAAGACATACTTGTCGTGTAGACCGGGCGTAGCGCCCAGGCCCTTTCATCTAGTAACCAATGTATGAAACAAAACTTAGCTGGCCTAGGCGCGAAGCCTCCTCAACCAGAAAAAAACCAAGACTCAGCTGGCCCGGGCGCGAAGCCACTACAACCAGGAGAAACCAAGACTCATCTGGCCCGGGCGCGAAGCCACTACAACCAGGAGAAACCAAGACTCAGCTGGCCCGGGCGCGAAGCCACTACAACCAGGAGTAACCAAAACTCAGCTGGCCCGGGCGCGAAGCCACTACAACCATGAGTAACCAAGACTCAGCTGGCCCGGGCGCGAAGCCACTACAACCAGGAGTAACCAAAACTCAGCTGGCCCGGGCGCGAAGCCACTACAACCATGAGTAACCAAGACTCAGCTGGCCCGGGCGCGAAGCCACTACAACCAGGAGTAACCAAAACTCAGCTGGCCCGGGCGCGAAGCCACTACAACCATGAGTAACCAAGACTCAGCTGGCCCGGGCGCGAAGCCACTACAACCAGGAGTAACCAAAACTCAGCTGGCCCGGGCGCGAAGCCACTACCACCAGGAGTAACCAAAACTCAGCTGGCCCGGGCGCGAAGCCACTACCACCAGGAGTAACCAAAACTCAGCTGGCCCGGGCGCGAAGCCACTACCACCAGGAGTAACCAAAACTCAGCTGGCCCGGGCGCGAAGCCACTACCACCAGGAGTAACCAAAACTCAGCTGGCCCGGGCGCGAAGCCACTACCACCAGGAGTAACCAAAACTCAGCTGGCCCGGGCGCGAAGCCACTACCACCAGGAGTAACCAAAACTCAGCTGGCCCGGGCGCGAAGCCACTACCACCAGGAGTAACCAAAACTCAGCTGGCCCGGGCGCGAAGCCACTACCACCAGGAGTAACCAAAACTCAGCTGGCCCGGGCGCGAAGCCACTACCACCAGGAGTAACCAAAACTCAGCTGGCCCGGGCGCGAAGCCACTACCACCAGGAGTAACCAAAACTCAGCTGGCCCGGGCGCGAAGCCACTACCACCAGGAGTAACCAAAACTCAGCTGGCCCGGGCGCGAAGCCACTACCACCAGGAGTAACCAAAACTCAGCTGGCCCGGGCGCGAAGCCACTACCACCAGGAGTAACCAAAACTCAGCTGGCCCGGGCGCGAAGCCACTACCACCAGGAGTAACCAAAACTCAGCTGGCCCGGGCGCGAAGCCACTACCACCAGGAGTAACCAAAACTCAGCTGGCCCGGGCGCGAAGCCACTACCACCAGGAGTAACCAAAACTCAGCTGGCCCGGGCGCGAAGCCACTACCACCAGGAGTAACCAAAACTCAGCTGGCCCGGGCGCGAAGCCACTACAACCAGGAGTAACCAAAACTGAACTGGCCCGGGCGCGAAGCCCTTTCAACCAGTATGACACATAACAGAATGTGGATGGGGCGTAGTAGGTTCACCTACATACACACCTTTAACAACAGGAGAAGATTATGAATCTCACTTGCTTTTAGTCACTCTGAATCCACACACAGACATTCAAATCACAAGCACTCGTAAGTTCGCGTTGTATAACATGAAATCATACTGTTCACTTAAGTCTTTTTAAATGAAGCTTAGCTATAGCTTCGTAGTTGCTTGACCGAAAATTAGCTAGATCAACTCGCTGTCATCGATAGAAGTTGTACACATCGTATAAACCGTAGATATATTTAAACATGTGAGAACCTTCTATACTTGACCTAAACGCTTTGACGTTCTAGATCTAGACGACAAACTATTGATTGCACATGTGGGCGAGCACAGTAAAGAAGCGCTTACACGGGCAACAAGTGCGGCAATAATTGCCCGGCGACACGAATGGACCGATCTGGAGCAATTAGTGGAGCAATGTGGAGCAATTTCAATAAATTGCGGCAATTATTTCGGCGATATTGCTCCAGATATTTCATATCGCTCAATGTCACCGATACGAATTGACGAATATCCGATGGGCTCGTATATAACAGTATTGCCAAGTAACTAGTTGATGAAGTTGCGCCATATCGCTCAATTGTATTGCGATGTATTGCGCAATATTGCTGCTTGTTGCCGAAAATTGCTTGATGTAGTCGTGACGTCAAAGTTGACGAGAATCGACTGGAGTGGAGCAGGAGTGGATTTTAGTTGCCCGTATAAGCGTACCTTAACAATCACCTATAATATGACGCTTTTGACAATTGAAGCCAAAATACATTAAGTTGGCACTACCAGCACCTACCAGTCTACTATATTACCTTACCGACTCTTCCTTATTAGTCTAGGAGTCATGTGAAAAATGCTCGTAGTGTATTCTGTTAATTAAAAAATACATTGAACTTTTATAAAGACACAAATTACATCATAAATTCATCAGAAAATCTCCTAGTTGCTCTAAGAATGATCTCCAGCCTTCTATGAGTATAAAGCAATTTACTGCTTACTCAGTTCTAACCGAGTATGCCAAACTTGATAGCGTTGCTATACTAGAAACATCCGTCACTTGTTAATCGCAGTGTGAACAGAAAACACATTGACATACGAAACAAGAGACAACATGACAATTTTTTTTGACACGGGTCAACAACCGCTACAGCACCGCCCGATTACATACGGCATTACGAATATACATGGAATAAAACTGAGATTGCATAATATAGTATACACTATACTTATAATTAGTGTCGTTAAAATAGCATTAGCAATAATTAATCGTACTTGCTAAAAAATACGATTGCTAATATTATCGTAAGCAGCAATAGTCTGCGATCACGATTAAAGATCACGTACGCGCCGTTTCACACCGCGGTGCTAACTTGTTATTTTTCACTCGATGCGAAACAATACTCGACTCGAGCGGTGCGATGCGAACCGATAATTCTCAATGCCGCATTTTTAGCATGCTAATGAAGTCATTAGAAAATAGCACTAATTCCCATTACTACTTTTAACCCTTCTATCCCGCTTCTGATAAAGGGACTAGGATGTTATCAGGATAGGTCTTCATCGTAAAGTTCTGCTTCAAGACAGTGGCGTGGGAAAACGGGCGAGGAGAATTCAGTACGAAAAGATACCCTGCACTTACCTTTGTGGCGGAATCATGGACAGATCTGGAACGCAAAGCTCAAAATGGCTTTTCAGTAGCTGAAAGATGGCTCAAATCCCACACCCTTACGTTAAATTCTGCAAAAACTAATTTTATTACCTTCTCCGTAAATCCCAATTCCCAACCAACAGTTGGCTTATCTTTAAGATCACACATCTGCATGACTTCCCCCGGTGCACTCCAACCCCTTTGTAACTGCCCTACAATATCCTCCGTCGACCATATAAAATATCTAGGTGTGACACTAGACAAATACCTCAATTTCAAAATCCACATAAACACGCTGATAGGCCGTATGCGTAAACTAATCTATATATTCAAAAATCTACGTCACATTGCAAACCAAGAAATAGTCCGCAAAGTCTATTACGCCCTATGCCTACCCATAATCTCTTATTGTATCTCTTGCTGGGGCGGAGTGACAAAAAGTTCATTGAAGCCGCTCGAGATATCTCATAGGGCAATCCTGAAGGTTGCAACTTTTCGTCCAATCTTGTTCCCAACCACAGTATTATACAAAAACTGTAATGTGCTGAATATTCGACAATTATTCATTCTCCATGTAGTTCTCTTTCAACACCGAAACACTACTTTCATCGCGATTACGAAGCGTCGTAAGGACAAAATATGCCAAATACCCCAACCGCGACTGTCTTTTACAAAACGGTTCTTTTACTTTTTGGGCCCATATCTTTATAATAAGTTTAATCTAAAAGTACCAGTGTATGAATCCACATATAATATATGCAAGAAACTAGTCCGGAAATACCTACAAAATAAAAGTTACGATGAAACGGAATGCCTTATGCCATAACTTTTTATCAACCCTCGGTCACACACACACACACGCACGCAAGCTCGCACTTGCACACGCATATGCACACGCACGCACGCACGCACGCACGCACACACGCACACACGCACACACACACACACACACACACACACACACACACACACACACACACACACACACACACACACACACACACACACACACACACAAATATACACATATGCATGCCCTAGTATATAATTGTCTTGTTTAAATTTAGAATTATACGTCAGTAGTTTTTAATTTGGAACATCTATAGGGAAAGGGACTGTTAACCCTTACTACAGGTTTTTCAACCTATCAAGGGTAACAGTGCTTCACCCACCAGTGACGAGATTGTAATTTTGTAAACTGTGATTAGTTATTACAAACATTGGTTGTAATCTCCATTTTCTGCACCAATAAAGTTATTATTATTATTATTATTATTATACCACCTTATAATCTCTCTACTATAATTGTTATTGAGTTTCTACTAATAGAGATTATGAAACAACGACAATTATTAGTCGAAATAATTTCCAATTGAAACTATTGCGTCCGCTAAACACTTGAATTGCGAGCGCGCTCAACACCGGTCACCGGAATCATGTCCGAACCATTTTCTCCTTCTCCTTCTTTTTTATCTACAGACAATAAATCATAGAACTTGATAGTTTTGCTATATTCGGCCAGTATCATTTTAATTGGCCGCCTATTCAGTGTTCAGCGTTACGTCAGAGCGATAACTCTATTTCGTTTGGAAATTACCAATTACAATATTAATCTACCAAAAATCATATTTGAAGTAAAACTATTTCCGCAGCGCCGTCATACTTATATTTTAAATGCAAAAGTGTGTCTGTTTGTTACTTCTTCGCGCCCAAGCCACTAAACCGATTTTGCTGAAATTTAATATGCGGATACTTTGAATCCCGGGAAAGGACATAGGATACTTTTTATCCCGGACGAGTTTTGGCGCAACGGAGTTACTGGTGTCATCTAGTATTGTATTATGTATACAAATATAATACAAATACCGTGATCGGTGGCACGAAAATTTTATAAAGGAAATATTATACGAGAATACCGTACTGCTTATGCGTAACTTTTATGATAATTAAAACAAATTCTGCAATAAAGATTTTATTACAATCAATTAAGATCAAGCCTTAAAAAAACTTTTATTATGCTTCCTTATTGTAAATACCTTTCGATACTAATTTATGGACTTTTTGTTAATGTTTTATACAAGTAGCAATAAACTAATTTATTATAGTATTTTTATAGACGCAATATTTTAATCCATGCACTTGCCACAAGTAGCATAATTTAAATACCAAAATTGCATAGAATCGGGGGTTTTGTGATAAAACGGTTTTCTTTCATTACTGGCTAGAAACTGGTACGACCCAGCCCACAGCCTCCTCCTAAACTGGTTAGCGTGTGGCTGAATGAAGTAAATGGCGTATTTTTCATGCTTAAGGGATCAATGGTATTTTGTAGAAACAACGTTTCGTAAATTGCACCAAAATTTTAAAAATTCTCCGCGACAGACCTAAACTGTGTCATAAAAACTCAACTACAGAAGTTAGTACAATAAAATTCATATATTATGAAGAGTCAGCTATATAAAACGACTAGCTGTTGCCCGCGACTTCGTCCGCGTGGACTTCAGTTTATAGCGCGTGGTGTCAAGAAAATTGGTGTCAAAAGCTTTTCAAAACCCTGGTACCCCTTAAAGTAGTGAGCACACTGAGACGGGCCGTGCCGGGGCTCATCGCAAAAATCCGCCTCCATGCAATTTGTATGGAAGCGGAAATCCGCTGCGCCCGACACAGTGTGCGATACGCGCATCCGCTTCCATACAAATTGTATGGAGGCGGATTTTGCGGCCCCGGCACGGCGCGTCTCAGTGTGCTCACTCCTTTAATCAAAACACCCAAAACAGCCTTGTAGTGTGCACATAATATTATTTTTTTAAATTAAACTTTTTTATACCAAATTTTAAGGGCTCTTATTTAGCTTAACACAACTTAGCTGCATTACACAACTTTAGCTTTACCCATAAACTATTTAGTATTTATTATTGGTATGCTGTTGTTTCTGATATCTATGTTGGTAGGTGAGTTATTTGATGACGTGTATAACAATCGAAAGAATCGAAAATTTAAACCCAACATGGTACCAACTCTTATAGAAATACATATCTAATATAAGCAAGCGATAGCGCGATCTAGGCGACTCTTGGCGCCATCTGTTATGAGTTTTAGAACTAACTTAATTTGAACAAATTTACGCATAAACACCCCCTTACAACCCCCTTTTCCAGTAAAAAAGTAGCCTATGTCCTTTCTCAGGCTTTAGACTATCTGTGTACAAAATTTCATTACAATCGGTTCAGTAGTTTTGGCGCTGTTGTTTCTGATATCTAAGTTGGTAGGTGAGTTATTTGATGACGTGTATAACAATCGAAAGAATCGAAAATTTAAACCCAACATGGTACCGCCTCTTATAGAAATACATATCTAATATAAGCAAGCGATAGCGCGATCTAGGCGACTCTTGGCGCCATCTGTTATGAGTTTTAGAACTAACTTAATTTGAACAAATTTACGCATAAACACCCCCTTACAACCCCCTTTTCCAGTAAAAAAGTAGCCTATGTCCTTTCTCAGGCTTTAGACTATCTGTGTACAAAATTTCATTACAATCGGTTCAGTAGTTTTGGCGCTGTTGTTTCTGATATCTAAGTTGGTAGGTGAGTTATTAATTAATAACGTGTATAACAATCGAAAGAATCGAAAAACCCGCCTCAACATCGTACCACCTCTTATAGAAATACATATGAGCAAGCGATAGCGCGATCTAGGCGACTCTTGGCGCCATCTGTTATGAGTTTTTGGAACTAACTTAATTTGAACGAATTATATAATACAACCCCTTTTTCCAGTTAAAAAGTAGCCTATGTCCTTTCTCAGGCCTTAGACTATATGTGTACAAAATTTCATTACAATCGGTTCAGTAGTTTTGGCGTGAAAGCGAGACAGACAGACAGACAGACAGAGATACTTTCGCATTTATAATATTATAGTATAGATTCACCAGCTGCCGGGCCGGTCGTAATCTTCGCTGTACTGCGCGGCGCACCCCCGCCTTGGTAGCGCCCACTTCGAAACGGGCGTACCGAAAATCGCAATTTTTAATTTCGCCATAACTTCTAAATCAAACGTCTAATTTTAATCATTCAAAGACAAAATATTATCTACACAAACTGTACTTAGTGATGAAATAATTTATTTTGATAAAGATTATCAGCATGAGTAAAATAAATACTTTTAAATGCAGTCCAAAAAAAAATCAAGATTTTTAAATGAAAAAATGGTTGTTGTGCCTCAATCGACATAGATAGGTATAGTGTGTCGCGGACATTTTTGTAGATATTTATAAGACCTACATTTACTTAGAACATTGTATGGTTCTATCTTTTATAGTTTAGGCAGCGTACGCAAAATAAGTAACTTTTATGGTTGATTTTTTTCACCTTGTGTCAGAAAAACCCAAATATCTTACGGAACCCTATATTTTCCAAAATAAAAAGTAGCCTATGTTACTCGTAAGTAATGTAGCTTTCGAATGGTGAAAGAATTTTTAAAATCGGTCCAGTAGTTTTTGAGCCTATTCATTACAATTAAACAAACAAACAAACATACAAACAAACAAACAAAGTTTACCTCTTTTTTTTTTCTTTTTTTTTTTTATTTGGGACAACAAACAATTGCGTACATGCTTAATACTAACACGACATAAGTAAATAATGAAATTAAGGTAATTACGCAACCAGCACCATTATCCACAATATAACTTATTTTATGAACAATATAACAATACCGATTACAAGCAAATATAACAATACCGATTACAAGCAAATACCGGTAACGTTTACAAATTGTAGTAGTCGATCAACTCACAAACATAATATGAATTTTGTGGTACCTATATAAAAGAATCTTTAACAATTTTCAATGAATGTTTTTTATTAGCTGTTCTTTGAACTGAAACAAAGATAATACAAATATATCGATGTTTGCGAAATTATCGTTGTAGCTTTAATTCGCTTTAATGGTGCCCTATCACCAGCATTCGTCCTGCTCGGTGTAGGAGCAAACAGCTTATGAGTGTAGTTGTCACGGATTCGTTGTGAGCGACTAGGTATGCGAAGGTAGATTTGGTTTATCAAATCATTACAGTCTATTAGATTGTGACAAATCTTATAGAGAAACATTTGATCAAAGTATATTTGTCTTTGTGTAAGAGTTTGAAGAGAAAATTTATCCAGAAGTGTGTTGTATGATAATCGTTTTCGTTCGACTTTATGAATTAAATATATACTATACTCTTTATAATATTATATTATATAATACTCTACTCTTTATAATATTAGAATAGATAATCGGTCTAGATATTGAGTAAAATAGTTCGGCGACAAGCCACCAAAATTGGATGTATTGGAATATTATGTTTATTTTCTTGGAAAATAATAATTATTTAAAAAAATAAGGATCTAAGGCCCAAATTATAAGCGGTATGTTTTACTTTTAAAATCAAAAATTAAAACGATATCTTGAAAAAATAAGATAGTTTTCAGCCTTGCCGCAATCAATAACGGCAATAGGTAGGCACTTGGAATTTTCACCACGGCCTTAATTATATTATGTGTACTTTAATATTTAATAATAATAATATTAAAATAAAATAAAAATTTAAGGGGGGCTCCCATACAAAAATCACTGTAGCGGTACAGAACTCTTCGTGCGCCAGTCCGACTCGCACTTGGCCGATTATTTATTTGTATTTTTTTACTAATCGGACTCGCTCATGAATAAACATACCGTTATTTTTTTTTTATGAAATAAGAGGGCAAACGAGCAAACGGGTCACCTGATGGAAAGCAACTTCCGTCGCCCACGGACACTCGCAGCATCAGAAGAGCTGCAGGTGCGTTGATGGCCTTTTAAGAGGTAATATGGGAGGGTAAGGATGGGATGGCAAGGGAATAGGGAAGGGTAGGGAAGGGAACACGGTAGGGGATTGGGCCTCCAGTAAACTCACTCACTCGGAGAAACACAGCGCAAGCGCTGTTTCACGCCGGTTTTCTGTGAGAACGTGGTATTTCTCCGGTCGAGCCGGCCCATTCGTGCCGAAGCATGGCTCTCCCACGTCTAAAATAGACGACGTCTCAAATAGAGAATATAGTTTATAGAGCAAAATAGGCCAAAAATTGTGATTTTTGTATTGGAGGCCCCCTTAACTTTTTATTTTATTATAATATTATTATTAATTATTAAAGTACACATTTAATAACGACCTTGGTGAAAATTTCAAGTGCCTACCTGTTGCCGTTGTGATAGAGCAAAAAATTACGTTTATTGTATGGGGCCCGCGCGGCGGTATTGTGCTATGACGTCACAAGCGGTCACGGGACTGTTAGCGGGAATCGATATTTTTCGAAACTTTGAATCCCTATAAAATCAAAACTACTAGGTATTTTTGACTGCAACAAAAACTAGTGTATTTGTATACACACAGGCTTTACTATGACAAAATTTCAAGCAATTTGGCATACCTAGTAACATTCTCCATTTTAACAATATACTTAGATGCTTAGAAAATTTTAAATTTTATTATTTTGGAAGAGCAATTTATGATATCGTAATTGCTCATTTATAAATATATATTTTTTTTGCTGTTTATATTTTGTTAGGCGTAGTCCGTAAATTTAAAAAATACAAATATTGGTTTACAATAAAATTACATTCCTGTTAATTTTACTTCGTTACTCTAACCGCCGTACTCAGAAACATTTAATTATTACTAACCTCAATTTATAGTATGGTGCTTATATCAAAATTTTGAATTACTTAATTACTTACATTTAAGCAATTAATTTTCTAGAACTTCCAGAACTCTACTTTTTTTGGGATAGAATTAATATCAATATATTATACCCTTTCCCAAGACTCAAAAAATCTTTACACGAATGTTTGTTTTAATCGATTTACTGGTCCAGACTACAGACATACGGGCACACTTTCGAATATAAATTATTAATAGAAAAAAAAAGTAATCAATTCATCATTATTCAATTCATTAGAGTGTGCTACAGAATTTCACAATTTGGCCATCTTCTAATCGGAATATAGAATTCAGCACAGGTTAAATAAAACTCGTAATTAGAATATGTAATATTTTATTCTTAGATACTTCATATCAAACGGAATATCTTAAAATAGTCACTTATTTTATATTATGGCAATAAAAGTTGTACCTTTTGTCACATAGTATTTAGACAAATTTATATAAAAAATTATATACTTATTGATTTTAAAAACAATATACATTAAACCAACGTTTTTTTGTAACATTTTAAAAAATGATCATAACTATACTCATAATAGTAAAATATAGTATATACACAGTGAGTAGGTAACAAAATATTTTTATATATTAAGATAATATAGGATATTTCAATAATAATTAAAGTTGTTGTTACGTTCAAAGATAAAAGCAAGGCGGTAAAATTCATTTCATAATATAGGAAAAAGGCGACAAAAAATATAAATAGTTACAAAAAATCTAATTTCGTAAAATTGTTTCATAAATAATTATGAGATCTTGATCAAAATTTGTTATTCACAATTTTTCACATTATAATTGTAGGTAGTTAAGTTCTCATTAAATTCTATAGGATAAACATTAAATCAGTACAAGAACAATAATTATACCTACTATAAATAAGTAATTTTTGTAATTGACTTCCAAAAAGGAGGCAGTAACTCAATTCGACCGTATAATATAATATTATGTAATTTTTTTTTAAATAATAGTAATATCTAATTGAGATTACGTATAAGTGTACGTCATTTACAAGTTTTAGGGGCAATTCTCATGCGTCGAATGTCGTTCGATCATAGAGTGTCTAACAATGGTAATCGGACATAGTAATTGGACAAATGTAATCGGACACATTCGCGCTATGTAAGGCGCGATAGAGACGACATTCGAGACTTGAGAATCAGGCCCCTGAATTTTGCTTCGTTGCTAATGCTTATTCAGTACAGTAGCAGGCATCTTTCGTGTTTTCCCTAATCCAGTTCAAATATCTGGTCACTCTAGTATAGACCCCGGGGTAACCAATCCGAGCGCAGCCGTTGCCCCAGGAAACGACACCTGAAATTATTTTATTATTCAAGTAAGTTTAAGCTTTTTTAAGTTTCAAAGCCTGAGCCTATTTGATAAAAATAATGTTATATTATTCGTTGTTATGAAACTTGTCCCAGAAATCTATCCGTAAATAAGTATCGGACAATTATTTATGAAAAGTAACCTACGAATTACGATGCAATACTTTCGACGTGCGTTGCTATTTTAATTCAACAAACAATAACTATGTATTGCAATTTAAATTTCAAAGGCGTCATAAAATAAATTGCAAATATATTGTTTTTCGGCTCCCACACAAAACTGCGAATTCGTATCGCATCGCACAAATCTACAACAAAACTCAAACTAAAAATGACATTGCGATACGATGCGATGCGAATTCACAGTTTAGTGTGGGAGCCTTTATTCTTAATACATTAAAATGAACTGTTTCAAGCAATCTTTATAAAAAGATAGACGGAATTAAGCTACGTTATATTATGCACCAATTGGTATAAGAATCTTTTATGTTTCTTTCAAACTCTTTAGAACTGATTAAACGAGAACTTTCTATTCAAACTAATTACATAATAGGGTATGTAATATATTCAACACATATTACGACCAGCAAATGACATAGACACCGTATATAAATAAATGAATATTTATTACCTATTAACTCATAGCGTTTGTCTTGCTTTCTCTCGGTAATAAGAGGACCACCACTGTCGCCCTGAAAGCAATAGAAAGTTACATACATTTTATAATCTTATGAAGCTTGTTTTGGAGATCCTTTTATTAGCAAAAGTTTCCTTCCAGCTCATGAAAAGCCCAGAAAACAATCATTGTTAATAATAAATAAATTTCTTTATTACTTCACTTTTTTATGATATAAGGGGGCAACCGAGCAAACGTGTAACCTGATGGAAAGCAAAATAGGGTAATAGGGAGGGTAGGGAAGGGAATAGGGTAGGGGATTGGGCCTCTGGTAAACTCACTCAATCGGCGAAACAGCGCTAGCGCTGTTTCACGCCGGTTTTCTGTGAGAACGTGGTATTTCTCCGGTCGAGCCGGCCCATTCGTGCCGAAGCATGGCTCTCCCACTTAGGGCACTTTTTCAGGAAGTGGTGAAACAACCACTTCCTGAAAAAGTACCGAATAGGCTATTCACAACTTATTTGACAGATTCTCCATACTCCATCTGTCAAGTTAAGTGATGGATAGCTTATCGGGAAGTGATGAAACAGGCCCTTAGGGCCTGTTTTACAACTTACTGATAAGTGCCGAATAAGCTGTCAACAAGTTATCTGGCAGATACAGTTTAGAGTATCTGTCAGATAAGTTGTGGATAGCCTTTTCCGGCACTTATCAGTAAGAGGTGAAACAGGCCCTTGAGAGACTTCAGAAATCGGAGCTTTTCAAACGCATCGCTCCATAAAGTTTGCCAAACATTGCTCTGTCCACACAATTCTTATAAATCTGTACCAATTATAATTGGTAATTAATAATTATTAATTTTGCGTTAATCAATATTATCATCCTAAACAAATTGCTCCAACAACGACCTTGTTTAAGCAAACGAATAATGCCAAAGTGTACGTTACCGTTCTCGTTCTGAATAATTCATTAATGGCATTCAAGAATAACTGTATCATTACCTGACACGAATCTTTCTGTCCAGTTTTCGGGTAGCCTGCACAGAGCATGTTGTCGGTTATCATGGCGGACGTGTATTTCGTGTTCCTACACTCTTTGTTACTGAGCACTGGCACCTCCACTTCCTGTAAGGTGCAGGAGACTTTGCCTTCTTCGGTCAGAGTGCCCCAACCTGCAGCTATCCCTTTCACTCCCACGTAGAGGTCAGCTGTGGATGATTAGAAAATTGCGATGTAATATTTTTTGTAATTTCTTCGCGTCTAAACCTGCCTGCCTAGCATACGCCATGTTTTCTCGATGTTTGATGGTTTGTCTCTTCATCTCTATTGATAGATCTACGCGAAAAAAACATTTTTTTTTCGCGTAGATCTATCATCGAAATAACACATTTTTATAGAGTTTTGTCGAGATAATGTCGAGATTTTGACATTATGAGACGAGTATTTTTTAATTATCTCGTTGGCGTATGCTAGGCACGCAGAACTTTTTTTAATTTTTTATAGAGAGTCTTTGAGTCCGGCCCCCGGGAGAGAACATAGCACATAGGATACTTTTTATCCGGGAAAAATGGTCTAGCTTATTATAAGAAGGGAGAGAATAAAAATGAATAAAGACACACAAGAAAAATAAATAAGAAAACATTTTTTATAAGAGAGAAAAGAGGCTACTTTAGTGTTTGGGTCGTAATATGCAAAAGACGTTGCATATTTTAGGAAAACAGTGAATCATCATTCGATATCCAATAAGTTTTTTGACCTTTTTGTTATTATTTATAGAGTGAGTCACTGTAAAATCGTTTACGTCAATATCGTGACTAAAATTTCTACAGCGCACTAGAAAATATTTTAAAAATAAGAATTGCACCTGAGTCGCCAAATCTCTAAGCAATCGTATCAATCTGAGACGTAACTACCTACTAGTTCCTATTCTCTATCCTATTCTCTATGGTATATCTGCGCATTAAGTCTGAAGAAGATTAAGGGCCTGTTTCACCACTTCCTGATAAAGTGCCCGATAGGCTATCCTCAACTTATTTGACAGGTTCTCCATACTTTTTCTGTCAAGTTAAGTTGTGGATAGACTATCCGGCACTTATCAGCGGGGCTAAAATTGTCACATTTAGCAATTCCTCTCAATAAATTCAGCAAATGAATTCAAACTGACGAATTTCAAATTAGTACGAATTAGTAGACATGAATTGCAAGCAGAGTGTCACTTTTGCGATAAAAAAATAATAATCATATTATAATTCATAATATGATTCTCTAAAGCAACCATTTTAGCCTCGCAGGAAGCGGTGAAACAGGCCCTAAGTTTAGAATCTTTTGAATAAATATAGAGCAAATCCAATCAGTAAATAAGATAAGCTTTGTCCACACTGTGCCTTTGTTTGTTCATCGAGGGCATGCCCTATAGCGCAGTCAACATCGCACGTGAGGCATGCCCGCGACGCTATGACACTTTTCTTTCCAACGCGGGTGGATTTTCACGCATTCAATTATTGAATATGCCAAACGAAAGTTGAATAAAAAGATGATGACGAAAATATAAGATGAAATTGCATAGTGTGGACATAGCATAGGTTTTAAAGTAAACAAAAAAACCGGCGTGAAACAGCGCTTGCGCTGTGTTTCGCCGAGTGAGTAAGTTTACCGGAGGCACAATCCCCTACCCTATTCCCTTCCCTACCCTCATCTATTCCCTTCCCTTCCCATCCCTACCCTCCTCTATTACCTTATTCCCTCTTAAAAGGCCGGCAACGCACCTGCAGCTCTTCTGATGCTGCGAGTGTCCATGGGCGACGGAAGTTGCTTTCCATCAGGTGACCCGTTTGCTCGTTTGCCCCCTTATTTCATTTAAAAAAGTAAACTTTTAATCTCTAGCACGAAATTCAAGCAAATGGTACAGGGTCCGTAGGAATCACATAAAATCTCCGAGGTAATAATTATATTAATTCTGAACAAACTGTACTGCCCCCTAGACAAGTGGCAAAACGCTAACGCTAACGCTAGTGCTAACGCTACAAAATGTATGCGATCTGACATAAGTCATCGCTTCGCTAGCGAATACTAATGTCAAATCCATTCATTTTGTAGCGTTAGCGCTAGCATTAGCGCTAGCGTTAGCGTTTTGCCACTTGTCTAGGGGGCAGCTCTACATTTTCCAAACAAGTGTTAAAAAACCAAATATATTATATCGATTCATCGGCAGATGGCGGATTTACTTATTTGGTTTGCTGTTCATTAAGCCAGTGATCTGTTGCTGGATTTTTCACGTAGATGCACCTTATACTACTTCTACTTCGATTTATTTTTTTATATAAGGAAGTAAATCTATAATCTAGTGCATGGTCAACTAAATAAAATTCCCTTACCATCGTTAGTAGGCAAGCAAATGGGCTTGATGGCGACTGACATGGTCACTCTCTCATTAAGACGCAGCAGGGCGATGTCGTTATCGAAGTTGGACATAGTGAAGTTGTGTGTGATGACCCTTATCACGAATCTGGTCTCCGGGCGCACCGTCGCGTTGCATCGGTTTAGTTCCCCAAACGTCACCTTTATCATGAACCACATGAACCTGGAAAATATAAGATATAACCTGTAATTACCAAATTATAGTTTCCTTATTCTATCGCGTGAAACACACAGATATTCGGAGAGGATTATCCTTAGAAACGAGATAGATCTTGGACTCTAATAAAATTGAGAAGTTGGGGTAAGATGGTCTCGATTACAATCTTAATCGACCTAGTGCCAATTTCACCGTCCCAATTCAAATTATATATATTCAAATATCATGAAACTGGGACTAATCATTTAAAAATTAACCCGACTATAAAATAACAAAGCTTCCTTCCACATATGGTGTCTATTGGTCGTTAGCCGTAACATTCTGTAAAGTGTAAGGAGTGGTTGTTGAAGCAAGTTTGTATTAGTATAGCGCGAAAGTGACAAAATATTTTCGGTGTTGAATGTAATGGTACTTAGCGCTTTCACTTGTGCATTTTAAAACAAGTCATTTAGGCGTCTTCCTTATTTGACCATGGGACTAAGCCATGGCAAGTTTTTCCGACATGAACTACAGTTCATGCTTTTGTTAGTAATAATAAAAACAAAGTGTTGTTTTAACTTTTAAGTATATAATAATAATATGTATGTTAGTCTGTAAGGTATTTGTATTATGAGCCTAGATGCCTGAAATAAATGGTAAAATAAAAAAATAAAAATCTTTACAATCTTACAAGGTTCTAAAGAAGTCTCAACAAAAACATTGGTTTTGGTAATTCTAACTTCTAATGAATATATTGACGTGATTAAAATATCAAGTCATCCTATGACTGACAAGATTGGTCCTTAAGGAACATAAGAAGGAGCGCACGAGTGCACTGTCACTTGCACCCTGATCTTATAAAGACGAGGATTTAATTTAACATTACCAAAATGTAGGTAAATGCGTCATAGGATCTTGATTTTTGTAAAACCGTTATCAGACTTGTTCTAAATCCAGCCTTAATATAAAGATCACTTAACAAATAAATGATATCAAAACACACGGACATCAAATATGGACGTTTACCCAGGATATTGAACTTTTGTTTTAGGCGAGCTGGGGCCGGTTTGCGGGTTAACGCACTGGACGATCAGAATTCACGAAATTTGACAAAGCTCCTTCGTTTGTTATCCTTTATCGAACTCGTTTTAATGATTGACGACACTAAAACCGCGTGCATATCGAAAAAGCATTAAATTCGCCCTTAATGTCCTCCGATTTGCATAAGTAATTTCAAGAAAACGTGACGTATATTTTCGTTTGGGAAAACATGATTTCATTTTTAGAGACGCAGATTCTAAGAATACTGTCATCATCGTTAACCCATATAGAAGTTATCGAATGAATAAAAATTATATTAGCCTTAATTATCCTGTTAGATATCTGACAAACGTAATAAATTAGCCTGGTTTTAAATAAATACAACACTTATAGAAGAACCAAAGCCCGAACAATCTAAATTGTAATGCCTATTGTCTTATATATCTAATATAAATAATTTAATTAAATTGGCTGACTAAACCAAAATTTCGTTGGCGTTGTTGTTTTAGTATTCGAACATGCGTACATTTTAATCTTAATTTGTTAGAACTTAATATGTAGATAATAATTTTATTTCTGATTAAAACGACATAATATAACATTTTAAACTTTCGCGTTGCATTATAATTAAACTTTTTAATCGGGACTTAACGCGACTTATTTAAGTAGTAATGCTACTGCGAGTACAATACGTCGCGTTAAGTCCCGATTAAAAAGTTTAGTTATAACGACATAATAATTCATTATATTCAGATAAATGATAATATACATTTTTTCTCCGCAACGCCCTTTTCTAAAGCAATTTGCTTCTTTCTTTCAAAGGTTGCCTGGAAGAAATTGCTATGTAGTAATAAGGCCGCCTTTGTGTGCTCTCGCCATTTTATGTCTTTTTATTTTATGTATATTGTTATTGTAACTGTGATTGTGGACAATAAAGTATTCATTCATTCATTCACAAATTTAATCAATTTAAGAGCGCGAAAATGTTCTTAACAATTTTATATGAAATTTAAAAAAGTAGGTAACTTTAATATCATGCAACTAGCCTACAACTTTAAAATTTAATGATCCATTAAATATTGCAAGAACAATTATTAGCGTTGCGTACTTTTTTACTATCTCAGCCGATATTATGTTATTTTGTGAAAGACTGTAACACAATTTTGCCAGACGCGGAAACTTTAGTTACGGTATAAACTCAAACATAACCTACCACAACGACATAGAGTATCTAGTGGCGTTAATTGGTTGGTCTGACTATTATGGAGAAATACATTATATTTTAGTATGTTCATGGATTAGGTTATTGGATGATAGATTTAAAATATTGAATTATAATATAATAAGACTATTAGGTGAATACCTATATCAAGGATAAAAATGCCGTTGGTGAATCGCCTAGTTCTTACTTGATTGTTTATAATATAATATGTGATATGGGTTACACCATAACTTCAATCTTCTTTTTATTATAGAAAGGGAAGACAATTGAGCCTTGAACAAATCTGAATAATATGTAAGTGCATACATATTTTGTCGAGACTTTTGTCTGCCGTTTTGTAGAATCGCGGTACCAGAATCGCTTGCAAGACCCACTTGCATAATATTATATGTAGGTTAAACTTAACTTTAGGTTAAAATATGTCATGTTACCTTTTTCAGAATTAAAAAGATCGAGAGCGTTATTTAACACAGGGTTAGGCTCACCGCATACACACGTTTTACGTATTCGATTTCCAAATACGGAATATCAATTTGGGATTCCGTGAGACTAGCGCACACGTTCGTTTTTCTACGCATACGCGCCGGCTTGCACAGGAAACGTACTTGCCTCTATTACCTACTACGTATTCATCCTGTTCAGAAAAAGCAAACGTGTGCGTCAGTTATTGTATTTTCTGCTGATTTCATGCATTTTGATTTCGGAATATAGAAAACGGATTCGGAAATCGAATACGAAAAACGTGTATGCATCCATCCTTAAGGCTATCCCTAAAGTGTCGATTTTTATACTTGAAAATAAGCCCTGAATAGTTTCATTTTCTAAAATTAGATACTACATTATATTTCAGAGAATTCAATCTGAGCAAAAACACGATATCTTAAAAATTTTTCAATAGAAAAAAATCACAAAGATGCATCTAATTTTCACGAATTTTTCATTTACTGCCATAACCGTGCATTGAACTAAGTTAATATTTTAACGCATTGTGTAAAATTCTATCATTGAGAGATCGACCTAGCGGATTTTTAAAACGTTGTATATTTATCGAGTTATTGAGAAAAAGCTAATTTGGCGATGAATCCGCGTCGTTCATTTTCACCTGGCATATGAAAGACGGGCGTGAGTGTGAAGAGAGAAGGACGATGTTTGATTTTTGGGGTTAGTCGCCATCTTAAGGGCGCATTTTCATTAGTCGTTAACTCGTACGGTATACAGCATACGGGGAGGCTATAACAACTAATGACGCATTTTCATTGGTCGTGGCAAGCCTTTCAGAAATCTCCCGCACCCCGCATGCGGGCCCTATCGACCAGTAAAAATGCGCCTTAACTATGGAACCGCGCGTGTGAGGGATACCTTCCCCTTATCTTAAGTAAGTACATATATGTTATTATAACCAAAAACTACTTTACCCTTTAACACAATGTGCGGCGGATAACACGTATCTGTCGTTAATGAGCATGCCACCGCAGTAGAACCGCTTGAAGTAGATCAGCTTGACCATCCACGGCAGCTCGTCCACGCCCGCCTCCCCTCCCCCCACTATCCGGGATACCTCGTTCCGCTCCCCGCACTCTGGAATCGTGGGAAAACACCCTTTAGTTATTACTTATTAGTCACTTATTAGTTATTACCTCCACCTTATGGGTGGACTATGTTGGTGGTTATTCTCGGCCTAGTGTGTTTAGACACTAAGTCCTAAGTATCTTTTCATTCACGTGTGTTAGTAGGTACGGTTAGTGGATTCACTAAACGGTGACATAATATAGAGAGAAGAAGAGAAGGTCGTTAGGTTATGTTGTCCTTCGTGCTACGCACCGCGTTTTACTACTAAGCTATGTCCTGGTCTACGTCTATGACATACTGCAGAGCCATGGTAATTGTAACTGTCGTGACCACCACAAGTCACAACCCCACCGATATTACCTTATCGACTATCAGGATCCTATCCTCTCATCAATATAATCCAAAAAGCAATTGCGAATACCTGAAATTGTTGATACTTAGTTGACATTTAACATTTTCCTAGTAATAATACACCCATCTAACTTGAAATAAAACCATATTTATCACCTTGTACTATAATATTTTAATACGAGTTTCATAATTTGCTTAGCTACAAGATAATCGTTTATTTTTATATTTCTAGTCCTTTCTAGATTATTTTTGATTGGCATAATAATATTTTTATGACTCGAATCGTGTGCTTCTTTTGTTACGAAGCTAGAGGTTAATGTTACTCTACATTAACATACCGAACGCCAAGTAAACTACAACCTGCAACCGCCAAGTCGCTGATTATCTCGATTCTCGATTCGGTTCGCTGTGAAGGTCCTTAAACTATAATGTTATGTGAAATCAAACATCTACATAAAAGCGGTCCCCCGAAATACCTTGACAACAATTAAGGGCTAAAATATATTTTACTTTACACAAGTGAATTATTTGAACTTAACACCTTCGCTGAGGATCAGGCCTAAATCGGCCCGCCACGGAATTTCAGCTGGTGTGGACGAAGAAAACTATGTCTTCTCACTCGGTGCGGAACGATTGTCTCAGGTGTTTGTAAAGCTACGACAGAAACAAATATATATTTGAGATTGTGTTCAAAATTATAGGTGTGCCCTATAAAAATATAATGGTAGGTAATTATGGGCCTACCACGCACTGACGGTGTCAAAAATCAATTCGGTGCGGCAGTGGGCCTATTGCGGCCCGCCGTCCAAGCAGGCGGATGGCGACCCGATACCACACCGAGCGTCCGCCTCGCCAGTTAGTGTTGTGCAATCTATCGTAACTGACGTACGTCGCGTTTTTTAACCGACTTCAAAAAAAGAGGTTATCAATTCAACATGAATGAATGCATTATTTCCAGAACTGCCCAGTTTTGGTATGTTTAAGTCTATATCATCATCTGAACAAATGTGTCAAGTTTCTAAAGTGTATGTATGTATGTTTTTATGTTTGTGTTCGCATAATATCTCCGGAACTACTATTTAACTACAAAATACAGCAAGTTTCATAAAAATCGGTTCAGTAGTGTTTAAGATAGTAAATTTTGATTCTCAATTACGTGCAATTTTGAAGTCGGTTTTATTTTTTAAATACAATTATTCATTGCATAAAATTATCAACGCACGATAGCAGGAAACAAAAGATAATGTCTTAGAGATGAGCGTTAAACGGCGAAAGGTGCTATGAGAAACTGCGGGAAGCCATGAGGAGCGTCGAACAAAAAAGCAATTAAAAACAAAATTAAATCATACTGCATGTGCAAACAAAATATTTGTGCTTTGTGTAGAGACAGGCATTTAAATATATAAATTTAAAAAAATCTTTTCGATATCCCCTTATTTTTGTCTTGCCCATCACTACTAAAATTACTTTCTAGTGCGGTTCAGGTCGATATCGGCCCGCCACTTTCCATGGTTTATTTCTCATTTCCTGTTTGGCAGATCCCGGGGCGAATCAAATCTAAAGAAGTTGGGTTCAAGGTTATTCCAACAGTTCAAAAACTGTACACCTACATTATGTTTTCGCAAAGTAATAGTAATTTAATTTCACCCTGTGTTGGTGGGTCGAGAAAGGCCTACTACGCACTAGCGGAAAAACTATTGGGGGCACACTTTGGCCCGCCGCCACCAGACGAAGGTTTAAGATTTTACTTGCCGCATTAAAGGTGTTAAAAGCAGTAAATATTATTTCATTACTTTTTAAAGTTATTTTTTTAATTTCTTAATTGAATTTTAATATTTCATGTTTTTTAAACTTGTGTTAGTCATAGTGCAGAATAATTTCTATCAACAGATTTATATTCTCATGATTACTATTGATGAGGCCGTTAATATTAACGCTCATATGAGCCCAAACATGAAACCTCTACTTTGGGTTCAAACAAAGCTCGTCTCCTATAGAATCCAGGTAATGCTGCAATAAAATATTTACTGTTTATGTACTTCCTACTGGTTGTCGCAATTTAAATGAGCCAAACACGAAACCTCTGCTCTGAGTTGGCGAGGAGTTGGATATCCTATTGATTACCAGATAATGCTGCAGCACCAGGTCAACTTTCCATTAATATTTGTATACGTATATTGTATATTCACAAATTTCACGAACTAGAATCTATACTAATATTATAAAGTGGAAGAGTTTGTTTGTTTGAACGCGTTAATCTCAGGAACTACAGCTGATCCGATTTGAAAAATTCTTTCAGCGTTACATAGCCCATTTATCAAAAAAGGCTAAAGGCTATATTTTATCACGCTAAGATTTACAGAAGCGGAGAATTAGAGAAAAATGTGGAAAAAACGGGGGAAATTATTTGAAAGCTTACTTACCTCACGAACTACTGGACCAATTTTTCTGTTATTTGGCATAGATAAGAAATAGACCACGTGAAAGATTATAGGCTATTTTTTTTGAACTAATTTGTCAGTGAAATATCTTATTTACGCGGGCGAAGCCGCGCGGAACGTCTAGTGAAATATAAAACCCATCAAACGACTACAAGTTGCTAACGGCCTTTCATGAACCAGATAATACCAGATTTTCCAGCACTGAGCAGGTTGATGATATAAGCTAGATAAGGAATACCTAAGAACACTCTCGATCATGTCAGCTTTCAAACAAAAAAAACTAGATCAAAATCGGTCCACCCGTTTGGATGCTATGATACATACGGTCAGTCAGATAGACAGACCCACAGACAGAGAGACACGTTAAACTTATAACACCCCTCTTTTTTGTCGAGGGTTAAAAAGAATTTAAATTCCACCAAAAAAATATAAGATCACATGTCGAGCCAAGCTTCTGAATCTACATGGCTGAACTCTACGGACCCTAACTTAAACAAATTCTACATATCAGTAAATATTGGCTTGGCTGTTTCGTTACTAACTTCAGATCTGAAACTAAATATTGGCATCGCCTCCGCAACGGTAACAAAACGGCGAAGCTATACATATTTACTGGTATGTAGAATTTGTTTAAGTTAAGGTCCGAAGAGTTAAGCCATGTAGATTCAGAAGCTTAGCTCTACATGAGATCTCATATTACCTTTTTCACAGGGTAAACCTTATGTGGTCGTCGAGGCAACATTTTACAAGAAATGATTTTGGTGGGATGTAATTTTCTCTGCCTCTGTTATGTTTAGTATAAAAATGAATATCAAATGTAACTTACTGCATGAACAGGTTGACCGCAGGTTACTCTCAAGCAGGGGAGGACGGTTGCCCCACACGCCCCCCAAAAAGTTTTTACTGGTTAAACCTCGATTTTCACGAACGTCTTCATCCTGAAAGTAAATTCTTGTAACATCATATTATTAACAAAGCGCCTAGCTATATTAAAAACAGCCTCTGTAATATAATAATCAAAGGGCCTTTCTTCACTGTTGTCTGTCATGATGAATGTCCATGATTGGATACATGGACGATGTTGATGTTGAACGAAGATGGATAAAATTATCGTCGTACTACAAGTTCGTAATAGCTTATGGTGGCCTATCCTGCAAAATATGATAGAGCAACATATTTCACTCAGTAGGACGAAAAAGAATATTGTAAAAGTATTCCCAATTATAATTATTTTATTGAAAGTAAGTCCTTTTCCAAAGTGTTTAACCCTAGGATTTTTGGTCAATATCTATTATTTCAATAAGTAGGTCATAGGGACGATAGGCTCTGAACTACAAGATACTATGTAATTATATTGTATGTATTGTATGAAGACGTATTATTGTTTATTTACCAATTTTAGCCCACATAATTGCATACTTGAAATGATTTAACAAACCTCTGTTGTAACAGAAATCAACGCCACGAAAATTAAAAAACCAAAACACTTCCACATCTTGCTGCTTCAAACTAGTGCAAAATAAAAAATAAACAATTCCAAATTAAAAATTCGAACGTTAGGCGCACTACAGGCGCCAGAAGTCGCGCGCGCTGGCAAGCCGACATACACTGAGACAGTTCGCATATTCACACATTCACCGAAACGTGATTTGAGTACCAATATAGGATACCCCACTAATAGCTGTATTATTAATACATTAGCTTTGTTTGATTATAAAAAGACAATAGAGATGTTAGTAAACATAAGTCTTTAAAATAATAGAGCAACGCGAAAAGCGTTTGAATCCTTAGTAAACTATTATTATAGAGCCAATGACATATTTTTCAATAGGGGTTTATATCCATTTTAATGTATCAGAAATGGGATCACTAGTACTTTAGGAACTGACAGGTTTTATTGACAACTTTTGTCCCTAACCTGGTAGCCTACAGCTTAGGCGTCAACGTGCTAAGTACTGAGCCCTAGAGGTCGTTGCTAATAATTCTCCAAGAATTTATTTTACCTTGTCAATATTCCGATGAGGTTTATATCTTTAATTTTCTTGGCTCGCATTGTGTTTTCACTTTTCCTTATAAACAACAAGCCTTTTGGCACATGGCTCCGAACTCTATGTACGTAATGTACACTTTCCCAATCTGACAAAGTACACGATACCTAGAATGACTCGACTACATTATTTCTCTCCTTTTCATCTCTATCAAATAGGAGTTTACTTCTTTAAAAAAATATATTATTAAAAAAATTATATGAAATGAAAAAGTAGAAAGTAATAAGCAAATGTTCGCTGCATTCAGTAATAATTAATTATACTTACTTAATTCGGTAATTAATAACAAATTTTAACGATAATGTTAAAGAAAGTGAAAGCGGAACTTTTGGTCAATTCGACGAACTCAATGATGAAAAACTCAAAGCAGATATGTTACTACCGCGCGCGTTGTGAAGATTCAAATACGGCCCAATTGGGCCGTCTGTTATTTAGTCTGCATTGAGCGCAGTCACGAACGTGCCGCGTCTTGTCTTACCTAAATAAATTGAAAATGACGTCGTGCGTGTATCGAAAATTTACCAATTATGACTCGAAAGTAAACAAAACACTTGGAATCTCTTACCACATGTCTTGATTGCAATAAATACCTCGATTATTTACATTTTCAATTATTTTTTGGATCAATCTGGAAAAAATCGAATTTTCGTCATAGCTCAGGCGAAGAACGAGACAGCGATACGATTCGACGTTTAAAAATATAACTGTCTCTTTTATGTAAATGGTTTTTCGTATCTTTTGTTTCACTTATCTGTCAAATTTGTCAATGTTTGCAATTTTGAATTTGAAAATTGTTCGGAAGAGATTTAAGCCGGAAAATAGTATGGACGTAACAGATCTGTATAAGTACAATATCATTGGACGAACTCCTTTTATTTCACACCTTACAATAATAAAAAATATTCCTGCTTGAAATATCTTAGATATAATATTATGAGGTTTAAATTTGGTAAACTCCTTTAACGGTTGACTACATTGAAAAGCCTACATTATGGCCCTCCATTTTAGTACCTGCAACTATCCTGGTTGGTAGGTACTCATACCCACATAGGAGTAGCAAAGTACAGGTCAGGAACGCAGATGAAGATTGAAGAAGTCTTTCCTGAAGGAAAGGAAGGAAGGAAAGCTAGGGATGAATCCCCAAACATCCCGTCTAAATTCGAAATGGCTTATTTTAGGTTATTATATTCCTCCATCCACCTTCAAACAGGTTACCCTTGCTAATTAAATAAGTATTATATTTACACAAAGTATTGTCTTTGTCTGATAAGTAAAAAACAATACTTACGTTAAAAGTCGTTGATTTTTAGCTATAGGTATAGTTTTTTTTCTTCAATATTTCCAACTTACGATTTTAACATCTGCGCATAAAAGGATAACAATATTTTGTCGCACAAAACAGAAACCAAAGTGTAGTTTCGTTCATAAATTATTCATAGCGATACTTTCACGTTCACTCCGAACAAATTACAAATAGCTGTTTATTTTTTTTAGCAATAAAATTATTAAAGTATGTCAAAACGCAAAATACAGAGGCTCTCACTGTGTATGCAGACATATCAATAATAATATTTTTTTATAAAATAAGGGGGCAAACGAGCAAACGGGTCACCTGATGGAAAGCAACTTCCGTCGCCCATGGACACTCGCAACATCAGAAGAGCTGCAGGTGCGTGGCCGGCCTTTAAAAAGGAAATACACTCGACTCTTCTTGCAAGTACGTCGTATTTCTCCGGAAAAACTGCTGGTGACAGTTCGTTCCAGAGTTTTACAGTGCGTGGCAGAAAATTACTCAAAAACGCACGGTGGAAT
This sequence comes from Aricia agestis, assembly GCF_905147365.1. Classification (NCBI taxonomy): domain Eukaryota; kingdom Metazoa; phylum Arthropoda; class Insecta; order Lepidoptera; family Lycaenidae; genus Aricia; species Aricia agestis. The sequence continues at coordinate 11,489,232 of NC_056408.1, read as the reverse complement.
GCTGCCACTCATCAAGGTGATGAGGAAGTCATATTTTTCGCGTGGAACGATGGCGAAAAGTTGCAGGAGGTACGATGCCGAATAATTCATCAGAGCACTCTCCGGGATGCAACCGATAGAGGATGCAGAGTGAAGCCACATCTCGGTGCAATTTCAAGGGTTTGAAACACTATGGCAGTCAACAATCCGAGCGGCCCTTCGTTATATACGATCCAGAGGGTGCAGTTGGTTTTTTTTATTTATATTTGTATCTTGTATTGTGTTGTATACATACACTGTGCACCTCACGTAATAAAAATACAGGTTGCAAAAATTGTAGACCTTAATACTTAATAATATTACCTACTCCTATTTACTTGGGTAGAAAAATGAAATATTTTATACATAACTTGATTGATACTTTCACAACCGAAAAAATGGCGTAGAATATATCTTAAATCTTTAATTGAGCACTTCTTGTAATATATTATATAATTGGAATCTCGGAATCGGCTCCAACGATTTTCATGAAATTTAGTAAGTATATAGGGTTTCGAGGGCGATAAATCGATCTACCTTGGAATCATTTTTAGAAAATGTCATTTTATTCGTGTTTTATTGAATACCGAGCAAAGCTTGGTCAAATAGCTAGTAGGTACTTAAGTCAATGCATAAACTGGCTACGACTATAGAATCAGTGCAGCACTACAACGAAATTCTACCTGTGTTCAGGGTACGCTACCATATGTGCAATGTGTGCAATGCACACGGGCGCCATCCTCTAGGGGCGCCAAATCGCCATCTTTAGAGGCGCCAAAACCAAGGACCCAAAAAATTTGCCAAAAGGGGCGCCAAAATCCTTTTTTTGCACACACAAGCGCCTGTAGCCCTTACGGGGACCCTGCCTGTGTTTTATCGTTTATAGAATAACTATAATAATTGTAAAACATCGTATTCGATGATCGTATCTTTTATTAATCCCTCGATCGCGGACTCTTGGAAATCTATTGTTATTCTATTGTTATCGCGGTCGAATTCGACCGCTTGATAGATGATAAGTCAATTATTACTACTACATCGGTACCTGCTGTGAGTCTATTCACGTTAAGATTGAAATACGATCACATCACATCAATAACAAAATATGTGACACAAATAACATAATAATTTTGTAATATTTAGATATTATAGCCGTTTCTACGCTACTACTTGATCTCTCTACAAGGAACTCTCTACAAGGAACACGCACACACCCTAAAGTATTATCACTTATTTTTGTTACACCTGTATATTAGCTTAAAATTGATTCCTACTGATTACTCTGTTTAAATGAAATTTTTAGGTATACCTAGTCCCTAGGCTTGAAGTTCGTGGCAGGAGTGGCAAGAATATTCGTGTAGCAATCTATGAATCATAACAAAAGATTCCATTTTCAAAGGCGCTATTATTAATGGTATTATATGATATTCGGAAGAAAAACACTAACGAAACGATTCAAAAGTAGAATTTATTAATTATTAATATGAATTTAACAATAAATAAACAAAAAACACACAAAATAATGCTTTAGTTATAAGTGAACCGACAAATATTAACACTAAATTTAACTTTACAAAATATTTCCTACGTAACCAAAACGTAACATTTTAAATACTTAATTAATTCAATAAATAAATAAATATTCATCAAAGCTACGTGTAGGTACAAGAATATAACCAACAATACTAAAAACAAGATCCTTAAACTTAACGTACCTAGGCAAATACAGACTTGCCGAACAAAACAAGTTTTCCAATTTTCAAAGTACTTAAAGATATTTTTTTAAATTATTTTTACGCTATAGATACAGTTGCCAACTGCACAACGCACATCCAATGTAAATATCACATAAGGTTCTATTACTATGCAACTATACACTAGATAAAAAAGAATATTTTAATTTGATTTTTTTAAACGTGAACAGGATCACAGCAATAGCCTAAGAGCGATTTTATAAATCCTACAATTAAGTTAACAAACTTATTAATGCATATTAACTTATTATTAATAATTATAAGGTAAACGGACTCCATTTCCTTAATAAAATCTATTTGTAAAGGCAGTCAATTAGCCATTAAACATGTTTAGAAAATACTTAATAGTTAACAGGTATTTTCTGTAAAAAATCTTCATAAAGTAGGTACCTATTTTGAAGACATAGAGTGATCATAATATTATTATATCTACAAGCTGATTGACTACTCTTAACTTATTATAAATTAATAACGATTTATGATAATAATATAAAATTTACTTAATATATTAACAAGTAATTCTATTAATATTAAAATAATTATTTACAAATACATTATTGAACACTTGGGTAGCTGCTTCAAGTGACTTAACATCTATTGGTAATCTGCACCACCGGCCTTTAATATAAATCTAATATTAGTAATTATTTTACATATTAAGTTATTAAAATTAATATGTAAAATAATTACTAATAATTATGCAACGAATTAAAAATAATTGATTATTATTTCTCGAATATATTTAAAATAATTTAGAATATTAATTAAATATAATAATTACGAAAGTAAAGCAAATTTAACCCAGTTTCTGAGGTTCATAAACCAGTCAAAAAACCTAAAAAACCAAATCAGCTATCCTTATTTATCTACAAATTGGATGGAAGACTTTGTGACATGCGTAGGGTGTACAATAAAAAATCATACTACAACGTAATACCTAACTATTTAGTATAATATGTGCTACAACCCCCTACACTGTGGGGCCCCCTACACTGGGGGGAATAATAGAAGTTATATCTAACAAAAAACTTACTCTACTAAAAAGTACTTGCTGTAAGTAAAAAAAGAAAGCAAATAGTATTATTTATAGAAATATGTTTAAATAATTGAGAATTGGGAGTCGGGAGATCAAAATATACCCACTTATTCCTTTTTTAGGGAATATATAGAAGGTATGCCATTAGACAATATTACGTATTTGAGGAGTGATTCCAAAGACGTCATTTTAATATTATGAGTATGGTGGTCAAGAAAAATTGCACACATGACGTAGGTCCGTCAACTATGAATCAACTTCTCTGATAGTACAGTGCTCCCAAAGTGACAATGCGCATAGAAATTTTCGTAATTTTTCGGCAACGATCGTATTTGCCGAGCGTCGGAAGACGTCGCTGCAAGTGCTGTTTTAAACTTAACTTTAAGAAAAACAGCGCTTTGCAGCAACGCCTAGAGGCCTTAGAGGCGCCTAACGTTGTTAGGACGTTACCATGGTAACGCCGCGATGGCTTCCCGGTGAGTTATAGCACTTAGGGCTGGTTTACACGTATTAAGTAGATAAGTAGTAACTAAATTTTAACTTAATTTGAAGTGCCTGCCGGAAATGTGTCAAGTGACAAAATAGTCAAAATTCTAATTTCCTTGTTTAGTACTTAACTAAATTTTAACTTACTACTTGCTACTAAATTTTGTGTTTACATGCAATAAATAACTTAAAATTTAGTTAAATACTTATCTACTTAATACGTGTAAACCAGCCATTAATGACGGACCGGCGACAGCGGACAGCCACCGGCTATATATTTACTTCTATTTTCTTTGAACAAGGTGCAAAATGCAAGTGCATTGTTTGAGGCTTTTACGTTTCATAGATTCGGGTGTTTTCATGATTACGACAATAAGCGAAGATTTGCATGCGCATTATTAATTTGGGAGTATTGTATTTAAAGTATAAACCAATAGCGAAATTCAGTTGGCGCACAAGCAGGAGTCTCGCAAGTTGGCGTTGATCCAGGGGAGGTAGCGGGTGATGCGCGTGTACACGCCGGGGTAGCCCGGCCGACCGCAGCCCACACCCCATGATACTATGCCTGAAATTTGATATTAAAAATTGAAAAAATAAGTAATATGTTACTCCTCTGCAGTATGTTACTCCAGCCTAGTGATTGTTGAGTTGCTTTTATCGAAAATCAAAATCGTAAATATACAATACCTAATAATTGATCCTACAATCATTCGATTCATTTCCGATCGATAGGACAAGTCAATGATATTCTATGTTACTAACGTAACTAGATTGGAAGTTTACGGTAGCAACGCGTTGCCACTTCGAAGATGCCTGCAGGCATATCTCACATACATAATGACATAACGAATATATGACTTGACATTGTCTTTTGAACAAAAAAGTGGTTACGCATTTCTGAGAATCTTTTGTAAGACATTGCTACTCTAGTATTTTAGAAACTCATTGGGACAAGTATTCACCATTAATAATTGTGCCAGTAGTGTTGATGATTAGTATTATGTACCTTTCTTTATTTAGTTTCTTACCTACAATCTGATATCTATCTCCCTGCTGTATGAGCAGCGGCCCACCACTGTCACCTTGGCAGGAGTCTGTCGACGCTCGACCCGCACAAAGCTGGAACAAAATACAATTTATATAATGAACAATCCACAGATATTACAAGCGAATTATAACGCAATATAGCATATGGCATAGTACAATATAAACTTGAATCTCGCATCATCATTGAGAATTTACAAAAGTTGTCCCGATTAGAGATAGCGCCCTCAAAGACAAGAAGACGAGAAACAGGACAGAAGGGCACGCCTGACCGAGCCTACCACGAGAGATTAAGCCTTAGGTCTTGTATACAAATCGTACCATATCGTTGTTGATCCCTGACTATCGTACGATGGGACACTGTATAAGGAACAGGATCGGTACCTACCTGACATACAGCCCATACGCCTTCCATACAGAATATTTAAACTTAAATCCATACTTAGTATTAATATTATAAATGCGAAAGTGTGTCTGCCTGTCCGTCTGTTACATCTTTACGCCCAAACCGCTGAACCATATTTTAGCTGAAATTTGGCATGAAGAGATTTTGAGTCCCGTGAAAGGACATAAGATATTGTTCCGGTACATGGTATACGGACACGTGGTGCGCAAGTACATACTCGAACCTTCTGGAAAGGTCTAATGTTTGTTTACGTGTTACCCTTTATTTGTTAGCGTGTTTGAATTTAGACCTTATGACTGAGTCCATAAGGTCTAAATTAAATTCAACTTACTGCACTTATCGCAAGGACGGCAGTTTTATTGTAGTACATTCCCGAGCCTCCTAGAAATTTCCCACGGTTGTTTACTTGTTTACGTGAATCGGGAAATTTCTGGAATTCGTCTCGCCATATAAAAAGAGCCGCAGGCAGGCCCGGCAAGTTAGTTTGTTTTGAGCTTTCATCAAGGCGATTTCGGAGCGACAACAAGTGATCAATAGTGAGTGAACCAGTGAAACCTGCGACTTGGCTACGACCTAGGACAGTGATAGTGCTTAGTGATTGGACCTAGTGATTAGTGTTTGGACTTAGTGCTAAGTGTTGTGACCTAGTGTTTAGTGCAGTGTTAATAAAGTCTTCAAGAGAGTCACCAGGTCTTTCTCTCCAAATCCTCGAACCCTAGCACGTAACAATATTTTATATACTGGAAAAATGTGCGGTTCCCCGCGATAAACTAATTTTTGCGCAACGGACTTGCGGGCGTCATCTAGTCTCGTATACAAGATCTAGTATAGTACGCCCGGTATTTCATTCCACGACACTGTGTTAGGGACAGGATGGGCACTCGCACCTCCTGCACTAGCCTTCCTTCCTTGGACATCAAAACCCTATTCTCCGCTCATCCAACAACTCACTCTTGCTTTTCCCTCCCATAATACCACTGACTCAGCTGTTCTTATACCATATCTGCGATACGGTTATGGAACGCTCTTCCCGAAACCATCCAAAGATCACAAGATCACCAACAATTAATATTTTAAAAAAACGAGTAAAAGAGTTTTATCTAAAACTTTCATGTTGAGTAGCATTCTACTCCTTTAATTTTTTATTATATTTACGTAAAGTTTATGTAGTTTATTATATATTTTTAATATAAATATTATAATATATTAAAGTAAGACGTATGTAGTATTTTTAGCCATAAGTATTAGATTGTTTTGTTTTAAGTATATTAATTTAAGGTCGTCTGTAAGAAACCGCTTTCAGCGGTAAGACCGCCTGTTTGTACAGGATTATACCTATATTATTTTAAATTGTAATTTAGTTTATAATTTTTGTACATATAAAGCATTTTCTATCTATCTATCTATCTAGCGCTGGTCTCTCCACAAGGCACATAAGATTGAACCTCAAATCTTGTGTTGAAGGTGATCCACGAAGTCCGGTACTTCCGTCTGATGTGCAATATGCATTCCCAGCCCATCACAGGAAATTAAATCTTATTTCTTTTATACAACCTAATACCGTACCATGTTGTTGGTGATCCGCGACGCGCGATACTTCATGCCGCGACACTGAGTCAGGGACAGGATGGGCACTCGCACCTCCTGCACCACCGCCGGCAGCTGCCCGCCCTCGGAGGTCCGGCCCCAGCCCACCACGATACCCTCCTTGCCAGCTGGTTCTATACCTGGAATATGAAAAATGTTCGGTTTACATTTTTACGTACTTATATCAGTCTTTTCATAAAAATATATTTTGTGGGAAACCATTCAGAATACGTTACAAAATCGGTATGTTTGAAAAGAATAAGTCTCTGGAGTTGATTATTAAAATGTACTATCAGAGAAATTGATTCATAGGCAGATAGCGGACCTGCTTTATTTGGTTGCCTTACATCTAATCAATAACCTAACCAAATTACGTTGCTGTACATCAAACACGTTCATTATAACCGGAATAAAGGAACAAATTAAGGATAACACCGTAAAAATCGCACTGTAGCTGAATGTAGGGCACTGCCGGGCTACACCATATCACTTAGCGGGCCCCTAGACCTACAATAATATTGAAATTATTTTATTGAATTTGACAATAAGATTAAAGGGCGGGCGCGTTCAATATTAAGAGGAGTCCACACCGCCCTTTTTTCCATACAAACGCTGTCCCCTGTTTCCTCCCTGGATAATGCTAGTAGAGTTATAATTTTTTTCCTGAATATCTATGGCCACTAATACAATGTCCCTATGTTTTCTTTTTTTTTTCATAATTTAATTATTAAATAAGATATGAACGTTCAAAAACCCCAAAAAAATGGCCAGATCTTCCGCTGTGTTTAAACATCCAGAAAACAGATTTGGCTAGATTATACAAAAAAAGCAAAACATAGGAACACAGCTCAAGCCTTTCTTTAATCTTTAGTGAAAAAAGTTCTTAAATCGGTTAAGTTTTGGAGAAGGAATCAGGGGACAACGAATCGTTGATTTTCTGCAGTTGTCTCTATCGTTTTCTGCGGTATAGGCTTGAGGTAAGGGAGACAGCTATAGATATTACACGTACTTTTTTCATCATTTCTCTAGCCCCTGGTGTATCCTCTTAACCCTAGACGGTGAATAATATTGCACTATAGGTACGTGATATTGCACAGTAAAATTGATCGTCTAGGGGTCCTCTTGGCGATGTGTTATATCAAATCTGATACATTTGATGCTGCTGTCGAAGTTAACGAATGACCTTTTTCTTAAACAGATCAAGTAGCATACTAACTGGCAGGCGGCAGACACACGGGCTTGATGATCTTGGAGAAAGATACCGGCTTCCTCAGCTTGAGGAGCGCGATGTCGTTGTTGTAGGAGTCGGCGTCGAAGCTGCGGTGTCGCACGATGGACGTCACGGCGCGCATGATGGCCGCGCTCTCCGTGGTCAACGTCTGGTCGTGGTCGCCGAGTATCACGCGGATTTTTGATCGTTTGAGCCTGAAAGAGTGAGTTTTGATTTTTAGTAGCTGTGGTCTGTGGCTAATAGTTGAAGCAATCAATTTTGCCTTTGATTGCCACTTAAAGTAGTTAATAATTTTATTAAGAGAAATCTCGGTGATTTTTTAAATTATTGATCAATCGTAGAGTTACTGAGAATCGTTTGCGTGGCAGTTACATTACACGTCTTTACCTGATAACTCAATTCTTCTATCAATTAAATAGTCAGTTTATTCAGAGAACCTTAAAAATGATCAAGTCCGTGTCAAATTCACTATCAGCCAAACAACATAGGAACGTATTGTCGGTCTCGTTCGACTCGAGCGATCTTGCACGGAATATTCCGAATGTGAAGTTTTGAGAATACACAAACTGTGTTACGTTCGTAAAAATCTCATAATTGGGTAATTTTTTCGAAGATGAGATTTTCTCACATTCTAAAAATTGGCTTCCAGGTGCGAACAAAAATGCGAATTTATGTTTAGAGTTATACAATAGTGAACTGCGTAAAGCTTGCTTACGTTTGACTGATACTTATCAATTTGTTGTGAACGCAGCTACAGAACTATTAACCTATTCCTAACTTTTTAATATTGTGTGAACTATCTCTATTTTATCTATCTTTCACAAAAACCAGTCAACTGAACGTTACTTACTTCCGTACACAATGCGCGGCGGTGAGCACATACTCCTTGGACAGGAGCGACGCTCCGCAGTGGAACTGGCCGTCGTACACCAGCCTCGCCATCCACGGGTACCGGTTCAGCCCCGCCGGTAGACCGCCCACGATTCTGTTCTCCTGATCCGGCCCGCCGCAGTCTGCGATGTGAAAGCGAGTTTGTTGAACTAAGCAGGATATACGCCCGGTATAGTGCACAAGTTCTGTTGGTATTTTCTGACTTTTCTATCGGAAGTCGGAACTTTAGTATGAAGTAATTAGTTGGTATTCTACCGGTTTTCGTGTTACGAGAAAAACGGAAAAGCTCTTAACGATGTAAAGGTTAATGTTTAGCTATCTACATCATATTATTATGTTTGATTTAACAGCAACTGAGTTTAAGAACAGGTTTTAGGGTTCCGTACCCAAAGGGTAAATACGGGACCGTATATTTAAAGATATTCGATGTCTGTCTGTCCGTCTGTCTGTCTCCAGACTGTAACTGAAGAACGGTAACAGCTACAGAAATAAAATTTTCACAAATTATGTATTTATGTTGCTACTATAGCAACAAATACTAAAAACAAAATAAATAAAATATTTAAGGGGGCTCCCATAGAATAAACGTGATTTTTTTGCCATTTTTGCTCGATATAAGTGATGGCAATAGATAGGCACCTGAAATATTCACAAAATACTCAATTGTGTTTAGTACTTTAATACTTATTTCATAATAAAATTTAAATAAAATAGATAATTAAGGAGGGGTCCCATACAAAAAACACATTTTACCCATGTTTGTTTTATAATAGTACGGCGTACGTACTAACCTTTCGTGCGCGAGTCCAACTCGCACTTGGCCGATTCTTTTTTTTTCTTTTTTTTTATGATTTTTTTTAAATTTAGGGTTTGACAATCATGTCCATAGAATTCAACTTCGTAGATTTCAACTTAAAAAATTTGTAATTCTATAGAATTCAGAATAAGGAAAGTGTTTCTACTAAAGTTAAAGCTAGTGCAGAAAACTAATTATAGTCCGTGAAATACTTACTTTTCTTGACTTTTGTGAGTTTTCTAGGAAGAAGATTCGCTCTGCCACATTCTAGAAAGTGAAGATTAGAAAAAATTACAGTGACCATACAAAAATAAGAGACTAGCTAAATCAGAAGTGCAAAAAGGTACTAGGAGTGATACTTTTCTCAAAGACTACGGGTAGATAATATTATGCAATTATTATGAAGAGGAAATTTTCGTTTGTTTGCATCGAATAGGCTCACAAAGTACCTACGGGGTCGATAATAAAAAAAATACATGCATTTTATATTAACCACTGGCCACAAGTTGCTTTATACCTTTAACTTAAACAAAAGAATGTGTTTTTTGGTCTTTGGATTGAAATACGAAACAGCGATAAAGCACATGGATGATAATGATAAATTAATCATAGATAATACAATATTGTTCAGCGAAAAATAGTGAGAGTGTAGAACATGGTTTATGTCTATTAAATTCTAAATTGAAATAACTTTGAATCTAATGAAGAAAAATGTTTCTCCTCAGATATCTCCTCGCGTAGAGTGCATAGCGAGGAAGATGGGATAGCTAGGGTAAATGACTAGTAGATTGGACAATACCAGTCATTGGAAAAAGCACAAAAACACAATATTTATTAATGTTGTTTTAAAAGTTGTCTGTTTTTAAGGTAAAGGAACGCCTGATTTTAAAGAAAAACAGGTAGTTTTTAAAGCAACCTTAATAAATATAGTGTTTTTGTGCTCTGTCCAATGACCAGAACTGTCCAATCACTAGTCATGTTCACCCTATGGTTTACTGCGAACGGCGTTCGAACATTTCTTACCGCATGAGCAATTTCTGGCACCACTATACTCTTCTTCGTCATCTTCTACGGATTGTTCTCCTAGAATCGGAACTTCTAACCCGAAGATGGCGTCGAAAAGAAATCGTTGAGATCTGTTACCCCTCGATACCTGGAAATAATAAATGTATAAATTATTTACCTAATTTAGTAAAAAAATCCCGCAGTTCATGATTTTGAACTATTGCTAAGAACATTTGTGATTATATCAACTTTGAAACAAAAAAAAGTAGGTTAAGTCCACCTGTTTGGATGCAACGGTGCCACGGACAAGCATACACAGAAAGACTGACATGACAAACTTATAGACCCTCTGTTTGGTTATTTGCTGCTGCTGTATATATCATGCTGAGGGTTAAGAACATGGTTAAATTCTTATTTCAATATTGATTAAACAAAGTTTCTGTGAGTTAAATGTGGTATCAAATATGAAATATCTAAAGTTTAATGAAAATTGGAAACACATCTTCGATTTGTAGTTTATAGTAAAAGATTTAAACATCTTTATTTTCTGCTAAAATATTCTACGTTTCTTACTTTGACCACTGGACAGGACTAAAAACCATTAAAAGCCTATTTAACTTCTTTAAATACCTACTTATCACTAATAAATTTAGTTATTACGATATCGACGTATTTATTGAATAAAAAAATCCATTTAAAATGAGTTGTATTAAAACGTCATTAAATTGTAGCCTTATATTATTAAAAACATTAAGTTTAAACCATCATCTAACATTATGTAATGATGATAAGCTAAATTGTACCACTTAATATAATATAATATCTGTGGACGCTTCACACCACGTCAGTCTGGTCCCGTGGTAAGTACCTGAAGGACTTGTGTTATCTATACTAATAATATTAAGTAGTCTCTTCAACAACTTCTACAAACTCTTCCGCTTTATAATAATGTTTGTTTGTTTGAGCGCGCTAATCTCAGGAACTACTGGCCCGATTTGAAAAATTATTTCAGTGTTAGATAGCCGAGGAAGTATATAGGCTATATTTATTAATCATGCTAAGAATAAGAGGAGCTAAGAAATAGAGGAAAATGTGGAAAAAAACGGGGGAAATTATTTGAAAGGGAACTACTGGAGCAATTTTTCTGTTATTTGGCACAGATAAGAAGTAGACCACGTGAATGATCATAGGCTATTTTGTGGACTAATTTGTCTGTGAAATAACTAATTTAGGCGGGCAAAGCCGCGCGGAACGTCTAGTATTTAATACTTTTATACTATACATATATTTTAGATTTTTATTATATGATACACATATTTAATACACATCCATCACCCAGGAACTTATGAAAACTTTTTGTTCCGTCGGCAGGATTCGAACCCGCGACCCCCGGCTTGAGCTACCAACAGCCCACCAACTGAGCCACAGAGGTCGTCAAAACCACCACTTGTAACCAAATGATAGTTATTTAGAAGCGATTAACCTGTTCTAGAACCTTCCCATGAGGAAATTATCATAACGTCGGTAACAAAGATGTTGCGTAAGGCTTTTTTGCGATTTTAAACCGCGTGAAGACTCACTTTCGCGGCCAGGAGCGAATCGCTCTAGCGGTTGCGCAATGAACCCAAATAGGGCTGAACACTTTTGATCTAGTTTTTAGACTAGCGTGTTGAGACTGACTCAGGTGCCCAGTTTTTTTTTTTTACAATTTATTCGGAACACATACAGTGTTTAGATACAAGATATGCTTACTATACTTATACAGGGTGTAACAAAAATAAGTGATAATACTTTAGGATGTGTACGTGTTCCTTGTAGAGAGTTCACTATGAAAGTAGCAGCGCTGAAAGACCAACATTTTTTTTCACTTTTGTATGGGGAAACTCGTGACGCTCGGACCCTTGCCCATACAAAAGTTAAAAAAATTTTTTCGTCTTTCAGAGCTGCTACATTCACAGTGAACTCTCTACAAGGAACATGCACACACCCTAAAGTATTATCACTTATTTTTGTTACACACTGTATAAAATCTTAACATCTATAATACTTTTCCACATTTAGATTTGTGTTAATCATTTGCACATTTTAAGGTCAGTCATATTCACTGAAATTTGAAAATACTAAAGTGCGACATAATAAATTAGTAGGTACTTATAAAGGTTTTTAATTAACATTGCATGAAACGTGATATAAAAATCAGTAGTCAAAAACACTAAGTAACAACTTATTATTGATTTTAGGTCATGCTGCATCATCACAACTGACTCATGTATAGGACAGTGACTCCCACAAATTTGACCGTTCACATATGGCTCCAGATACTGACATAAATACGTAGCTAGGGCAACGAAAATTATATGGCCGACCCAAGTTTCATATCCTACTCAAAGTATGAAATTTCCACGAAATGATAGGTGTACATTTCGTGAAACCATTGTTTGATGCAGTCTTCTATAGTATTTATTATTTGTAGTTTTAGATTATACATTTTCCTTCAGCTAATTTTCCTCTCAGCGCCAACCCTGCGAACTTAATTGACGGCTAATGTCAATGTTGCTTTCACAATCTTAACAAGTGCGTTCCGGTTCGCAGTTATCTTTTTGTTTTATTCGCGGTTCGATGTGCTTTCTTACACACAAAAAATAGTGAAATTGATGCTCCGATGTTAACAGATTGTTTGACAAGTCTGAAATACCGTAACGAAATACATAGCCAATAAAAAGGAGCATTTTAATTTACTAAGTGATTTAAAACATTTACAAGGTGGCTAAAGTATTTAAGGTCGCTTTTTTGTCGGTCAAGTGAATTTTTCAACGTATAAATGAATAGGATTATAACCTGAAGTTTCTTAAATGATTTATTGTTTCTTAAGTGTAAATGTAGGCCTACTGGAAGAGTGAGACTCCACAAGACGCGATCCAAATAGTTTCCTTTCAAACTACAAAATTGCATCTTATTAAAAAATTAAACTCAACAAACCCGTTTGCTTCACGTACTTATATGAAATTTTTATGTATAATAGGAAACAAATTGTATCAAACAAGGAACGAAGAAGCACTAATGTTGCATTAAAATTAGCACAGCAGAATTCTGCTATTTGCTATTTTGGAATTTCCAACTATACCTACCTACTTTTGCGACAGAAGTTCAAAGGTAGTTAGAATCTAGGCGACTGACCACAACCGCATTTGTTGACAAATAATTCATGCACTTTCCCCGCGTCACACGTAACATGTGACGTAACGTCACAGATGTCACACATTATTTAACGATGTGACGCAACGTAATAATGAGGCTAAGGTTAATGCGACATCATTATTTTACATAATATGCAATTCATTATGGTTAGTTTAACATTCTCTTTGCACTACACAACACACACACAAGAGCATCCGTGGCCTATTGTGTAGACCAGGGGTCACCGAATGGCGGACCGCGGTCCGCATCCGGACCGCCGACCCATTGTGAGCGAACCAAGCATATTCGAAGATAATCTTCGTTCATCTTAGGACTTCAACATCTCCAGGATTTAATGTCAATCCCCCTTACTAATAAACGTTGTATAAGCTTTGAATAGTTATAAAGTGTTTTGTTCCTGTCACTCAAGAGACATTTTTAATTGGATTGAAGAAGACAAAACACTGTATAACTATTCAAAGCTTATACAGCGTTTATTAGTAAGGGGGTAAATCTATAGCTTGCACCAATATTTCACTCCAAACTTCAGAGCGATAATTAGCTACAAAAATGGTTACTTTTCTCATTGATATCTGAAAAATACGTTTGTAATTTCCATAATTACTTTTGTTTAATAAAAAAAAATATCTGATCTCTGACGGTGAAGGGAAACATCGTTAGGAAACCCGCACATGGTTGCCCAGTCCCAGACGTATTGATCATCTTTCCTCTGGACTAGGTCGACTATGTTGCGAGTAGGTCGTATGAGCTTGGGCAACGATACAGGCTTTTAAAAATCTTATCCCAGACACTACAGCATTTAAATAGTGGTTACTTCGCTCTGAAAATACTGTATAAATCATCCACAACGGAAAACAGGCCTTGTTTTTTTTGCAGACACAGTAGAAGTTATATTATAGTAGACGTCTATCTTATTGCGGTAGGTTACATCGTATCCGCCACTCTGCCTTAAGCAAAGAGTGGAGCACCACGGGGTTTTAGTGGGTAGACTACGCGGGGAGCCCCACATACCCCGGCCGATATTCCCAATTCACCGGGGATGCGTAAAGCATTTCCCCATCTGACGACCTATGTGGCTCAGTTGGTGGGAAGTTAGTAGCTCAAGCCGGGGGTTGCGGGTTCGAATCCCGCTGACGTAACAAAAAGTTTTCAAAGTTCCTGGGTCATGGATGTGTATTAAATATGTGTATCATACAGTAAAAATCTTATGTATAGTTTAAAAGTTAAATATATTTCCGTTGTCTGGTACGGTCTGTAACAAAAGTCCTTCTGGTAGGTACTTAGCACGGGGCCAGACTGACGTGGTGTGAAGCGTCCATAGATATTATTATTTAAAATAAAGACGTCTATCTTCATACTAGGTCACCCAAATTTTGCGACGACATACATAATTGACCGACTTCCAAAAAGGAGGACGTAATACGTTCGGCTGTATGTTTTTTTTTTTTTATGTATGTTCAACGATTACTCAGCCGTTTGTGGTCCGATTTACAAAATTATTTTTGTGTTGTATAGGGTTTGACTCGAATTTGGGACCTGATGATGGGATCCATGAGTAATCGAGGGAACTCCTCAAAATTTATATGGAAACATATAGTGATTTCGATTTTTTCTGAAGTGTTTCAGGCATATACAACCAAAAAGTAAGATTTTGCACCAGGATGTACCATGGTTCCGAAGGATGGAACTTTTGAATCCTTATAGATACAAGTTCGAGGATTTTGGCTTTATTTAAACTACTCCAAGCAAAAGCCAATGGATTCTACATTATTTCTGCTGAACATAGGCTAAATTTTATTTTGGAAAAAATTGGGTTTCGTAAGATATTTGGGTTTTTCGGACGCCAGTTGTAAAATCAACCAGAAAAGTTACTTATTCTGCGTACGCTGTCGAAACTATAAAAGATAGAACCATAAGTGTTATAAGTAATTGTAGATCTTAAATCTACAAAAAAGTCCGCGATACACTATACTTATCTATGTCGAGTAAGGCACAATAACCATTTCTTTATTTAAAAATCTTGATTTTTTTTGGACTACATTTAAAAGCGTTTATTTTACTTATGCTATTAATCCTTATGAAAATAAATTATTTCATCACTAAGTACAGTTTATGTAGATAACATTTGGTTTTTAAATGATTAAAATTGGACGTTTAGTTTTGAAATTATGGCAAAATTAAAATATAACGATAGTGGGCGCCACCAAGCGGGGGTGCTTGTGCGGGAGGAAGACAATATGTGCAGTGTGCACTCTATGCATCCCTTCGGATAATGACTGCGTCCGCGTCGTCGATGTCAGTGTTGGAGTCTGTAAATTGGCCTGGGAATCATTTTGCTGACCGACTCTTTCGTGGGTAGGCTTTTTGCAGCCGTAACCGACATCCACGCGGGCGGAGCCGCAGGCGACCGCTAGTAATAATATGTACAACTCTAAGACAACGAGCTATAAGTAATATAGCCTTGTGGTCTCATAGGTAACTAAAAAGGGTAAAATTATTCTTTTTTAACAAAAAATTAAAACCGACTTCCAAGGTAAAAACAAAAGTAATATTCTCAAACATAATCTAAAAAGAATCAAATAATTATTATTCCTTATGTTGGCAACACCTAGAAGTCGACATCCGGCGACCGCTGATTGGCGCGTTTTTGCTGTCTGGTGGGGCGCCATGTCGAGTGGGGGCGCCACTGGACTGAATAAAACGGACGTGCTTGGCGGTTTAAGGGCTTTTTTGCAAGATCACTGCAAGATTGACGTTAAAAGTTATAATAGTGTTCGCGTTTCCCTTGTGATTAATTAGTATCATATCGTTTAATTAGTCCTTAATTTAGGACGTTAATTATTAAAGTATTTATTGAAGATTTATGACATTTAATGATTTAAAATAAATACCTGTTAGACGGTGTTCACGTTTATTTAGTACCCGTTGTTAACATCAGAAGTGCTTATCTACGCGCCATGGGGAAGCATAAGAAGAAAAATCGTAAACGCGCTCGATCATCCAGTAGTTCGAATAGTTCTAATAGCGCGGTAAGCTCTGCCAGTGCCCGAACCCCGTCACCTCGTCCGCCGAAACATAAGCGGAGGACAAGAGACCGGTCAAGTAAGCCTACACGTTTATTTGGATCTAATCTGGTGAGTCAAAATAATTCATCTACTTTAAATAATATTATACCAGAATTTGACCCTTTGAAAGACGATATTAATGCATGGCTTAAAATTATCCAGTCTCACGCAAATACGTTTTCTTGGTCTGACGAAATAACCCGTTATCAAGCGTTAAATAAGCTTAGAGGTTCAGCCAAATTATGGTATGACTCATTGTTACGCACTGATCATCAATGGCCGTCGTGGAAATGGATAGATTGGCATAATAAGTTATCTGTTAGCTTTCAAATTCAAAGAAATATGTTTGAGCTTTTAAAAGAAGTAATAGAACGTAAACCAGTAGAAAACCAGTCGTTATATGAGTTTTACTTTGACCAAAAATGTAGAATAGATAGGTTACGTTTGAATTTTTCTGACCAGGATGTAATTTCAATCGTTCTCGGTAATATTAGTGATGGAAATATAGAAGCTAATTCGTTTAGTTCGTGTGATCAGTTCGCAAGTTATTTGCATAGTCGAACTTATAAATCGAAAAAACAAGCGAACGTCTCACATTCAAAAGTTAATAATATCCAATTACACGTGGGTAGTAGCATAAATATGGCGAATAATAGAACGGTGTCGTCGGGTCTGTCCGGTTCGAGCGAGAGTGGTTTACAAATACGAAAAACAATAAAGTGTTATCTATGCGGTGGCAATCATAAACGTATGCAATGTGATATTAAATGTGAGTTTTGCGGAATTAGAGGGCACGTTGATTCTACATGTAACCGAAAGAAAAATGTTAAAAGTGAACAAAAATGTGATAAGCCGGAAGTTAAGTTAGTATCGTCGTCGAATTCACGGGATAAATTTGTTAAGAGTGTGGTTTTGAATAATACGCTAGTTCACGACGCGTTCATTGATATGGGTAGTAGCTGTTCGATTATTTCACAGTCGTTAGTAACGAAATATAATTTACGACCGTCTGTATTACCTGTTCCGATTAAGTTACGTGGATTTAAAAAGCATTCGGCACAAACTGTAAATACTGTGTTAAAAGTGAATTTAAGACTTGATTCTGTGGACATAAAGGACGTAGATTTTTATGTAATGGACGGCTTAGACGGATGCGATATTTTGATTGGGCGAAATGTTACGGAACGATCTAATTTAATGTATGTTAGAATAGGTAAAGTTTTGCAATTTAGTTACGCGGAGGGTTCGAATGAATTTTGTAATAGCATTGGGGAAGAATTTGTTTTTGATACCGATTCTAACTACAATGAATTAGTGACGTTGTTCCAAAAGTATAGTGATTGTGTAGCTAGGTGTGTCAAAGAATTAGGAAAAGTTAATAATCATGAAATGGTGATAAATTTGACAGATTCCCGTCCAATTTACTGTAGGCCTTTTAGATCATCGTTAAATGATAGAAAAATTATCCGTGAAATGGTTGATGAGTTATTAGTTAATGATATTGTGCGGCATAGTGATTCTCCGTACGCCAGTCCGGCTCTTTTAGTAGGCAAGAAAAATGGCGAAAAGAGACTTTGTATTGATTATCGTGCCTTGAATAAAATTACGGTAAAAAATAAATACCCGATGCCACGAATTGAAGATTTAGTTGATAGGTTACAAGGAAACGAATGTTTTACTAGTCTCGATTTAAAAAGTGGGTATTACCAGATACGAATGAGTGAATCTTCAGTATCAAAAACGGCTTTTGTTACGGAAGACGGTCACTATGAATTTTTGAGGTTACCATTCGGGTTGGTTAATGGTCCGTCATGCTTTCAGGAAATGATGAACAAAGTATTAGGGAATTTGAGATTTGGAAATGTGATAGTATATTTAGATGATGTTTATTTGGTCACTAAAACAATTGAAGAAAATTTAAAATTATTAGAATCAGTGTTAGAAATTTTTCAAAAAAATGGATTAACTTTAAATTTAAAAAAATGTCACTTTTTCAAATCTGAAATTGAATTTCTTGGCTATAAAATAAAACCAAACGTAGTAATGCCGAATGATGCTAAATTAGAAGCTGTGAAAAGTTTTCCGACACCCAAGAACGTTCATCAGCTTCGTCAATTTTTGGGGTTGATAAATTATTTTCGAAAATTTATAAAGAATTGTGCAATGATATCGGCACCTTTAACTAAATTACTAAAAAAAGATTCTGCTTGGGTGTGGGAAAACAATCAAAATACTGCATTCTTGATTTTAAAAGAGAAATTACTTTCTGGTAATGTATTATCTATGTTTGATCCATCAAAAGAAAAAGTTCTGTATACCGATGCCAGTCGAGAAGGTTTAGCTGGCATTCTTATGCAGGTTACTGACGAGGGTGAAAAACCTATCCATTATTATAGCAGGCAAACGACAGAGGATGAAAAACGTTATCATTCATTTGAACTCGAGTTACTTGCAATTATCGCTTCATTACAAAAATTTAGACTTTACCTATTAGATTCTCCGTTCAAAATTATTACTGATTGTAATGCGGTTAAGTATGCCTTGACAAAAAAAGAAATAATACCCCGAATTGCACGATGGGTTTTATTGACACAGGAATTTGCTTTTGATATAATCCACAGAGAGGGCTCGCGTATGCAGCACGTTGACGCATTAAGCAGAAATCCCGTGCCAACCGGGGAAAAGTACGAATCGGAAGTAATTATGTCGATCACTGAAGGTGATTGGTTGTTATCCGTTCAGTTACAAGATCCAGAATTAGTTAAAATCAAAGGAATATTAGAGTCAGGACAAGCCGATGATAATAAGGATATTTTTGATAAATACGAAATGTTAGGTAATAAAGTTTACAGAAGAACAACTCGCGGTCGTCGCTGGGTTGTTCCAAAAAAATGTATCTGGCAAATAATTAAAAGTAACCACGACGATTTAGGACATTTCGCATTAGATAAAACGGTAGAGCGTATTGAAAGTTTATATTGGTTTCCTAGAGTACGTCATACGGTTAAAAAATACATTAAAAATTGCATAAATTGTGCTTATTATAAAATGAAAGGTGGTCCTAAAGAAGGCGAGCTTTACTCTTTGCCTAAGCATGCTCAGCCTTTTCACACACTTCACCTCGATCATTTGGGTCCATTTGTAAAATCAAAGTCCGGAAATAAGTATCTTTTAGTCATGGTAGATTCTTTTACTAAATTTGTTTTTATATCCGCTGTAGAAACGACTAGCGCAGCTAATGTAATAATGGAATTAGATAAAATATACAAACATTTTGGAAATCCACGACGTATTATAAGCGATGCTGGTACGGCTTTTACATCCAAAGACTTTATTGATTATTGTACAAATAAGAATATTAGACTACATAAAGTTGCTACAGGAATGCCTCGTTCAAATGGGCAGGTTGAAAGATTTAATAAAACCATCCTAGATGCCATGCGAACTTTAGGAGCTAATAGTGATGACGATTGTTGGGATCAGTACGTTACAATATTGCAACAAGGTTTGAATACTACGATACACAAAACTATTAATGCAGTTCCAAGCGAAGTTTTCTTCGGGTATCGCTTGCGTACTGACGGTGACAACATTATAGGTCTAGAACTTGATAACGGGGATATAACGGATGTGACTGATTTGCGTAAGAAAGTGGATCGAAATTTAAAAAGCAATGCAATTAATCAGAAAAAGAATTTTGATAGTTCACGAATAAGGGCAAAGAAGTATGAAGTAGATGATTTAGTACTCATAAAAATTCAGAGCAAGAGTAATGAGGGTCAAAGTACAAAGTTAATGCCAGTATTTAAAGGTCCATTTAGAATTAAAAGCGTGCTAGGCAATGACCGATACGAGGTGACGGATTTGAGAGGTTCAGAGCGTAGTGACAAGAACTATACGGGCACGGCAGCTGCCGAGAATATGAAGCCCTGGATTAGAATCGATGATTGGGCTATGGAATAAACAGTATAGTAAGTACACCGTGTTGGCAAGTATGTATTAATTAAACGGCTCTTAAAAAAAAAATAATTAAAGTATTTAATAAGTGCTGTAAAACATTTTGATTTCATGATGCAGATTGCTGATTAATAATTATTTTGGTTAAAATAGTTTGTTTTGCGTATTTAGACTGATGTGTTATTGGAGTTGTTGTACTTAAGTGAAGCGGTTACGCTCTTTAAGTGTATGAAACTCTAAGTAGCATTGTGGTAGCTCTATCGATGTGATCAGATCAACTCGGTCTCTCAAGTGAAGCGTGTGCTCTTTGGGTGCGAGGGTCTGGTGATCGATATAGTGTGTTAAGGTTGTTACGCAAAACAAATATTTGCTATTTAAGGTATAAACTTTTGATGAAGCTTATTAGTATAGTTTTAACATTCTGTAATATGTTTCAGGATCATATTATCAGCATGAGGGGTGTCAGGGGCTGACACCGTGCAGAATGGCCGTGTTGGCAACACCTAGAAGTCGACATCCGGCGACCGCTGATTGGCGCGTTTTTGCTGTCTGGTGGGGCGCCATGTCGAGTGGGGGCGCCACTGGACTGAATAAAACGGACGTGCTTGGCGGTTTAAGGGCTTTTTTGCAAGATCACTGCAAGATTGACGTTAAAAGTTATAATAGTGTTCGCGTTTCCCTTGTGATTAATTAGTATCATATCGTTTAATTAGTCCTTAATTTAGGACGTTAATTATTAAAGTATTTATTGAAGATTTATGACATTTAATGATTTAAAATAAATACCTGTTAGACGGTGTTCACGTTTATTTAGTACCCGTTGTTAACACTTATTATAGTGCCGTCTTCAGACTTCGCCTAAACCTCAACTATTTCTGTACTCAATCTTCATGCTTTTGAAGTCGGTAACAGCTTACCTTAGCGTAAGTTCTATGTCAAGGATCTCAGAACTTTTCCGGGCTGGTAGCGACTTCAAAAACATGTAGATTGAGTACAGATATTATAGTTGAGGTTTAGGCGAAGTCTGAAGACGGCACTATAATAAGGAATAAGAATTATTTGATTCTTTTTAGATTATGTTTAAGAATATTACTTTTGTTTTTACCTTGGAAGTCGGTTTTAATTTTTTGTTAAAAAATAATAATATTTTATATTAAGCTACATACACTATAATATTTATGTGGGTCATTGTAAGGGATTTGACATAGCGAATCCTTAAATGTCATGTAACTAGCGCCACGACAGTAAAATATTATGCGTTAAGTCAAATCCCATATATTTCTTGTGATTTAAGAAAAAAACGAATCTTTGAAAATAATCCTTGTTATCGATACATAGTCAAGGGCAGAATCAATGAACTGATTTACAGACCTAGATCGTGACCCGCGGAATCGTGACCCACTTCGTCAAGGTCACTGCAAAGGTCATCAAAGTGATCTAGATACAGGCGACGAATAGGCACTAACTTGACCCGGTTCTGTTCATTTGTTTTGTCTTTAGTGAGGGTTTTTTCTTTAGGGTTGATGATTACTTTAGTTATTGCATTAATTGTATTTTCTATAAAATAAGTAAGCTGCATAACTTCTGTCTTTTAATATGTTTTTATGCATTAAATTATGTTTGTAAAAAAACATCTCTACTCTATCTATCCCTTTTGTATTTTCACAGATAAAAAAATTCCCATCTCACACGCGACATAATTGGTACCTAGTAAGTACTACCTACTAATTATAGCTATTGACATCTTGTTAGACAGATTGTTTTGCCGCAATGAGTGCAAATGCATACATACCATAAAGTTAATATACCTAGCGGAATAGAGCAACAATCTCGAGCTGTCAAACGAAACCGAAATTGGTTTCATCTGTGTGTAAAAATATGTGTGCGTATAGACTTACACAAGCATGATTGCACATGATTTCTATGAGATTATATTGTCAACGTAGGTACGGCAGGTGCCGACTGGACGTCAAATAAAGAGTGCTGCTGTCATGTATCACACGTCTCTTTTTACCACGCAGTGTTACTGATAGTGACATCTCTCTTGCTCAGGCCTTTGTTTCTCTATTCCGCTTCGTATATTAACTTTATAATACATACTAAGTGTACATAGACTTCTAGAATTAGTTTCGCCATAGTCACATGAAAAAATTGAATGAATTTGGACTTTCACGAAGAATTTGATACAGTTTAACTCTTGTTTTTGTTACCGATTGACAGTTTTCAAACAAAAGAAAGTGTCGCATGGTCCATGGGCTTGACGACGAAAGTGTAAAGGTGCACTCACCGGGAGCATTCGTAACGTTAAAGCTGTGAAGATTTTCAGATTTTTCAACATCCTATTTGAACTTGGATGTACTCGTAATGTACCCGAGTAGGTATACCGAAGTATATATATTTTATGAAAAGTAAGTAAGATAAGAAACAGGTGAATTCACAATTAAATATTGTTATCATCAATGCTTTCTACTCAATATTTTTTTTATGAAAGAAGGGGGCAAACGAGCAAACGGGTCACCTGATGGAAAGCAACTTCCGTCGCCCATGGACACTCGGAGCATCAGAAGAGCTGCAGGTGCGTTGCCGGCCTTTTAAGAGGGAATAGGGGAATAGGGTAATAGGGGAGGGTAGGGATGGGAAGGGAAGGGAATTGGGCCTCCGGTAAACTCATTCACTCGGCGTGAAACAGCGCAAGCGCTGTTTCACGCCGGTTTTCTGTGAGAGCGTGGTATTTCTCCGGTCGAGCCGGCCCATTCTTGCGGAAGCATGGCCCTCCCACGTATAAATTCATGAATTCAAATTTATCAAAATATTTCATTAATTTGATAAATTACTATCAGTTTTTGGAAGCCCGTAGGCGCGGCGCGGCGCGGCGTAGCCCGTATGATGCGGCATACAAAAGACATCAACGCGGTCTGTGACGTAGCAAGTACGTAGCGCTTTACAGAATAATTATTGTGAACACTGATAATATAATATTACTAGCTGTTGCCCGCGACTTCGTCCGCATCAACATAGTATAATAACAAAGATGGATAGTCCGCTAACAAATATGAAAAAAGTAAAATATAACCTCCTCCTTTTTGGAAGTCGGTTAAAAAATAGCCTAAGTTACACCTTACTACATCAGCTATCTACCCAAAAAAGACCTGGCAAAATAGCTCCAGCCGTTTCAGAG
Source organism: Aricia agestis (assembly GCF_905147365.1). Taxonomy (NCBI): domain Eukaryota; kingdom Metazoa; phylum Arthropoda; class Insecta; order Lepidoptera; family Lycaenidae; genus Aricia; species Aricia agestis. The sequence continues at coordinate 11,465,580 of NC_056408.1, read as the reverse complement.
ATTAGCCGGAACAAACAGACAGACAGAGACATACAGACAAAAATTGTAAAAAATGTTGTTTTGGTGTATGTAGCGTATATAGATTCATATGCATGTAGTAAAAAACGGTTCTTTCAATATTACAAACAGACACTCCAATTTTATTTATATGTATGGATGTATATATTTACTATCTATACCGATTTCAAAACTGTATACCTACTACTTGTTACTAATAGTAGTTAGTAACAAGTAGTATACAGTTTAAAAGTTTAATAGTAATTTAATACTATCCTTGCTAAAGAGTAATTAAATATTATCCTTGCTAAGAATATTGTAATTTACTAGATGAACCGTACATTTTTTCGGGATGAATAGTAGCGTATAGTCTTTTGTCCTTTTCCGTGACTCAAAATATCTCCGTACGAAATTTCAGCAAAATCGGTACAGCAGTTTGGGCGTGAAGAGGTAACAGACAGAGACACGTCTTTTGCATTTATAATATTAGTATGGAGGTGAATACTCTAATCCTTATGATTTCAAGTAGAAAATACTTCGAAAATTATCATGAATGGTACAAAATATATAGAGTAGACCAGCAGGCCCCCCGCTAGGCGCTACCATATGTGCAATGTGTGCAATACACATGGGTGCCACCCTTTAGGGGCGCCAAAACCAAGGGCTCAAAAAAAAAAGAAAAAAAAAATAATTATATACTTATTATGAATACATTTTCCAATATCAAAATCTACAACCTTACGGAACCCTTCGTGCGCGAGTTCAACTCGCACTTGGCCGATTTTTTACACACAGGCGCCATTAGTCCTTACGGGGGCCCTGTAGATCAGGTGTTCCCAAACTGTGCGCCGCAGGCGCACCACCGTGGAAAGGCAGGCAGGCAAATGATGGAGGATCGACTCACGCGCCGCCGTGAGTCGATCCTCCATCATTATCCATAACCACAAATATTATAAAATAAAATTATTATAATATTATGAATAATACAAAGCAGGTAGATGATTGTCATTTGTCAAAATATTTGTTTTATTAACTTGCTTAACCTAACTATAATCATTAAAGGTGTTTACTTATGTATCTTTTTGTAATACTCGTAGCTAGGTAGAGAAGGGCGCCGTGACAAAATATTGACTTGTAAGTGCGCCGCAGGCTGAAAAAGATTGGGAACCCCTGGAGTAGACTATAGAAAAGAAAACGGGCTTCTATTCTCGCTTAAAAAAGTATAATGCTCGTGGAATACTGATGCAGGTGAAGCCGCGGGCAGACACATAACTGAAAATACTTCACTGTGATTACGCGAAGTTAAAACTTGTATTTAATTAAATTAGGCCTATTAGTGAGATAACCGAAGTTTATTCATTCATTAAAGTAAACGCCAGCGATGGTCAACACATAACCACCGGAACAGGATGTTATGTAAATGCATTATGCATTGCATTTTAGTTTTAATTCAAGTGGCCCACAAAAATGTTCACCTACACTTATTTCCTGTCCTTTGGCTAGCTACAATAATCGGCCAAGTGTGAGTTGAACTCGCGCACGAAGGGTTCCGTACCGTAATTATAAAGCAAAAATAGGCCAAAATTGTGTTTTATATGAGAGCCCCTCTTAAATTTTTATTTTATTTTAAGAGGATACACCAGGGGCTAGAGAAATGAAAAAAAAGCACGTGTAATATCTATAGCTGTCTCCCTTACCTCAAGCCTATACCGCAGAACGCGATAGAGACAACTGCAGAAAATCCAGAAAATCAACGATTCGTTGTCCCCTGATTCCTTCTCCAAAACTTAACCGATTTAAGTACTTCTTTCATTAAAGATTAAAAAAAGGCTTGAGCTGTGTTCCTATGTTTTGCTTTTTTTTGTATAATCTAGCCAAATCTGTTTTCTGGACGTTTGAACACAGCGGAAAATCTGGCCATTTTTTTGGGTTTTTGAACGTTCATATCTTATTTAATAATTAAATTATGAAAAAAAAGAAAACATAGGGACATCGTATTAGTGGTCGTAGATATTCAGGAAAAAAATTATAACTCTACTAGCATTATCCAGGGAGGAAACAGGGGACAACGTTTGTATGGAAAAAAGGGCGGTGTGGACTCCTCTTAATATTATAATTAAATATTAAAGTACACGCATAATAAAGGACTTCGTGAAAAATTCAAGAGCCTACATATTGCTATTATTGATACCGAGCAAAAAAGGCCGAAAAAATCATGTATGTTATATTGGAGCCCCCCATAAGTATGAATTTTATTTTGTTTTTATTTGTTGTTATAGCGGCAGCAGAAACACACAATCTGTGAAAATTTCAGAAGTCTAGCTATAGCGGTTCTTGAGATACAGCCTGGAGACAGACAGACGGACAGACATTGAAGTCTCAGTAATAGGATCCTGTTTTTACTCTTTGGGTGCGGGACCCTAAAACTGTGCTAAAGTTTAAAAACTAATTTGATAAGTAGGTAAGTCGGCTTTAGGTATTTTTTGCCATTATTTAAGAGCATTTAATTAATGTAATCCAGCTTAGGTACTTAATGCCTCAACTTTTTGCATGCAAATCTTAACTTTTTAATTGGTCACGTGACTATAATCGTTAGTACCAACTACCAACCTATTTACTAAGAATTTATTTTACTGAAGGCAAAGTAGAGCACCAAAGGCTTGGCCTACCAACTGCAGCTGTTTTCTTTAAACGTTATAAATCACAATAAATAAGGCACAACTTAACACATAACTATAACAAAGTAATTGTAAAAGCTCTGTAACATTGTTACAGTTACACTGTTACAGGTTACCGGCGGCCATTATCTGAATAATTACAAAGCCTTACATTAATTAACGAGAAGATAGCAGAAGTAAGCCGCGCTTATTGGGAATAAATTAAATTGATACCCGAACAGATTGTTAATGGGTTGTACTTGGAAATTATATCTGGAGCTGATATTGTGCTGTTTATCATTTGCAGAGCCAGTTACAAACGGAACCGTGTTCCTTCTTTTGATGTGATTCTCCGTTTAGATACTTTTGAGTTTGGTTAGATTATATCACTTGAATAGTCATATTTTAATGAATGGAGGCCTAAACGACAATTTAACACTTGAATATTATTATACATTTTAAATGCACGAAAACCAGACTTAATCCTTGTTACACAAAGCTGTTTTCGTTTTATTTTTCCTGCATATTTTATACCCTATCTAGACCTAGAAGATATTATTGGATCATAGCGTAACAGGTATTATACTATAACCTAATTGTTTTTTAATCGATCAACTAATAATTAAGTGGAATTTATAAAACAGAGAAATTTTAATATTACTATGTTAATGAATTATAATAATTATCATATTATAATTACCACACTTCCTAATAAGGAAAGACATGAATATCATTAGTGAGTCATTATTCAGAAACTTAGAGCATTTCGCAATTCAACCAAAATTATTGTATGGTAATTTTGATCTCAATTCGGTGGTCAAATAGAGTTATTAAGTTAATATTATGTAACGTTGCATAACAGGCGAAAGTGGTGTGTGTCTGTTTCGTAATTTAGTATAAACCCATCATAAATACATCAATGGTATATAGTTAAAACTGAGTCGCAAATGTTTACAAAACTTCAGCTTACCTTTCACTTTTAGTGCACTTATCGCACGCGAGATCGGAATCACATCTTCCTGTTTAGTTCCTATGGCTTACTTAAGTTAAGACTTATGGTTTTTTTTATCTCGATAAAGATATATATATCTAATTAGGTAGGTAGCGGATATCTAAAATCCGCTTTGCTTTTTTGTCCTGTAGGGTTGCTAGGAGACACTTCGCCTGGTCCTTCCGTCCCATAATTATTGTAGCCTATAATAATTAATATAGAAGATATACCGACCAAGCGATGTGGTATCATGCGCTGGAGCTCATTTTATTGATATCAGCTGTTGTATAATATAATAATAATATTAATCATCCAGGTATGTATATGTCGCAGTCATCTGGTTTAATCTGCGATTCGATTGAATGACTAGCGCATTTATTGAATGCGCTAGTCATTTTTTAATTTAATTTTAATTTAATCAATTGAATGATTAAATTACAACTTGTCAAGACATTGACTGTGACGTTTAATGTGTATATATATATATATATATATATATATATATATATATATATATATATATATATATATATATATATATATATATATATTTAAATCGCTGAAGACTTGTTGCGTCTTTTCAAAGTCGAACCCTATGGCGTCTCCCATTTCCAATGACTTTTTAATTGTTATTCGTGCGAATATAGTTATATTGCTGTCATGTGATTTCTATTGTCGACGAGAAATTTTGTTTACGTACGAAAATTAGATATTCAATTTGAAATAATTCTCGCTGGTTTTTTGCTTCCGTTCTCGATGGAAATCATGTGACACATTGTATATTTTTGTATTCGTTCCATGCATTTTATCGTTTTTCCTACATCCATTTAAATGTATGGATATATTGATACCGTATATTGTACTATATTAATTCCATGCATTCTACTAATTAAATGACTCCTTACTATATTTGAGATTATATCGGTACCGTATATTATTTTTGTATGTACGCCATAAACTATTGAGTTTGTTGCTTCCTCCTAACCTTATATGTTATATCGATACATACATAGGTACCTATATAATAGATCCCAATAAATTCATTGCGTGATGTGGTCTCTGTCTACCCCAATGAGGGACAGGAGTGACGATATGTATGTATGAATAGAGAATCATCCCTCTTTATGAAGTCGATTAAAATGAAATACTTATTTCTATAACTTGGAGTACATAACAGACATTAAAAACAAGTTATCCCTATATTACATAGATTAATTAAATTTTAAATTATAATTAGGTAAGTCCGCTAGGCTAACTAAAAAATATTAAGGATAATTATGATAGATATGATGTGGGAGCATTTTATTTATGTGAGCGTGTTTCTTCTGAACTTAAGTATGAACACAAAATAAAACAATTGTTTCGGTAGTAGGTATTTTTAAGTTTTATTGTTTAAAATCAAGTAGGTACAATAATAAACTCATAGTCATAATAATCAAAGTGTCGGACAAATCAAATACACCGAAATAGGAACATAAAAGTAATTTAAGAAATTAACAACTTTAAGAACGACCAGTTGAGAGGCTAATTTACTGTGACATTGACTATAATTAACTTGTGTATGTAAGCAATACTAGTTTTCAATCGTGGCTCTGCCCACGTGACAAGTTGATAAAATTTAACAAATTGAAATTCGTTATTAGCCGTTTAGGCGTTAAAAAAATAAAACAAAAATGCTTAGAAAAATATTAACCTGAAGAATCACATATCAGACATACCTATCAGTACAAAGTCTCAAAAAAAGGCCCTTTAGGCGTCGAAAAGAAAAATAAAAACGTTTAAAAAATTATTAACGTACCTATAAAAAATAAGATAAAACAGTCCAAAATCTCAAAAAATTACACAACTACACAAAAATTACACAACAATATATATACTTTGTTTGTAAATTTAAATTATGGTTATTATCTATAATAGTACCTATTATTTCTGTTTATTTGTTTTGTACAAAAAGAGGACGGTATTTGATTATAATACAAGTTCACAATAATAATAAATTTTTTCGTAAGTTAACGCGCGCGCGTAAGCAAACACGACGCGACGTTGCGTTCTGTGCTGTGATAGTCATAGTCAATCATGGTTGTCGTGATTGATGTAGATCGTTTCGATTTTTTTTTGTATTGTTTATTGTATCTTCTTCTTCCTAGTCGTATCCTCATGGCTGAGGGACGTGACCACCAAAATTTGCTTTTTGGGATAGGGCTCCCCACTTGTCTCTATTTTTGGCCTGATGAAATGCCTCCTGGAACATGCAGTCAGCAGCCTTGACAATCGCGTCTGTCCATCGTGTAGCCACTCTGCCTCTGCCTCTTTTCCCCTCTAATTGCCCAGCTAGTATGAGACTCTCAAGATTATTAGGCTCCCGGCGGGCTATGTGGCCAAAAAAGGCAAGTGATCGTTGTAGACAAAGCGTGGACAGGCGGGTGGTAATTTTGAGTTGCTGAAGTATAGACGTGTTGGTCCGGTGTGCGGTCCAAGGGATGCCGAGCATTTTACGCCAGCACCACATTTCAAAAGCGTCAATCTTAGCTCGAGTACGTGCTTTTAGTGTCCATGTCTCGGAGGCATATAAAAATATTGAAAAGATTAGGGAACGCATTAGTGTTATTTTTGTGCTACGATAGATGTTCTTATTCTTCCATATCTTTTCTAAGCGCCCAACCGCAGATTTAGCCATCTGAGCCCGTCGGACAATCTCCCTCTCGCAGTTACCATTGTTGCTAATCAACGATCCCAGGTAGACAAACTCCTCTACGGGTTGGAGATCTTGTAGTAAGGATGTCTTTTGTATTTGGTTCAGCTTATCGACGTACATCAGTTTGGTTTTATTGCGATTGATTTGGAGGCCAAAGTCTCGACTAATCTTTTCGAGCCGCGCTAGAAGTTCAGCAAGTTTCACTTCGCAAGTACTTATAAGCGTGGTGTCGTCAGCGAACCTTAGGTTGTTGAGAAGGTATCCGTTAATTTTAATACCATCCTCCCAATCTTCCAACACTCGACGCATTATATATTCGCCTACGAGGTTGAACAGCTGTGGAGAGAGGATGCAACCCTGTCTGACACCACGCTCTGTAGCAAACGGCTCTGACAGATCATTGTCTAATCGCACCCTTGATCGACCTTCCAGATAGAGGTTTTGTACCAAAAATATGAGATGATCGGGGACGCCCAACTCTCTCATCACCTCCAGCATTTTGGACCAGACGATGCAGTCAAAGGCCTTAGCGTAATTCACAAAACAGAGTACTATTGGGACATTGAATTCTCTGCTCTTTTCTATCAGCTGACGGATGTTTAGGATTTGTTCTCGGGTACCCCTGCCCTTTACGAATCCCGCCTGCTCTTTGGATATCTGTCTAGTTATATAGTGTGCCAATCTGTTGTTTATAACATGGAGAAGAATCTTACTGGCGTGTGAAATTAGTGAGATGGTCCGATAATTTCCACACTTTTTAGTCGACCCTTTCTTATGTAGTGGTATCACGAGAGATTCTGTCCAATCGTCTGGCCACTGTCCTGTTCTCCATACTTTAAGACATATTGAATGCATTACTCTGATTCCACACTTACCCAAGCTCTTAAGCACTTGTGCCTGTATACCATCTCCACCGCAAGCTTTTGTTTTTAGCTTATTTATAGCTGCTTCTACTTCATGGAGAACGATGTCGGGTTCTTTATCTGTAAAATCTAATCTAGTGTCAGGTTCATCAGCGTCATATTTGTACAGGTCTTGGCAGTAGTTCCTCCATCTTGTCATCACTTGGTTCTTGTCTAAAATCAGGTTACCCTTTTCATCTTCTATGTTCCAAGATTTTGATTTTCGTTCCCGTGTGAGAATTTTTACCTTTTGGAACATGTCTCTTGGATGTAGGGTATCAGAGTGTGTTTGTATATCTCTACATATAGAATTGATATATGCATTCTTGTCATGTCTACAGAGACGCTGCACTAGTGAGTCAAGTTCAGAGTATCGCTGTTGTTCTTCCTTTGAACGAATTCCTCCAGTCTTTAGAGCCTTTCTTTGTGCGATTGCCTCCCAAGTGGTCATCCACTCAGATCTAGGGTGTTTTACTTTCCGTCCATTTGTGATTGTTCTAGTTGTCTCTTCTAATGCGGCCTTAAGCTGATTCCATGATGTATTGGCTGAGTCAAATGGGCAATACGTTTCACTGTCCAGTCGAGTTTGTAGTGTGTCCTCAAAAGCTTTCGCTTCTTGTGTTAGAAGAATATTTTTGGATGGTGGAGGCTTTGAAACTACTTTGAGGCGGACTCTGTATTGAGCTATTAACAGCTGATGGTCGCTGCCACAATCTGCACCCGGAAAAGTCTTTGAGAGAGTTATGCACGACTTCCATCTGCTGCTGATTAATATGAAGTCAATCTGATTTTTATGACCTGTTGGCGATCGCCATGTCCATAAGCGTCTTGGATGTTGTTTATATGCCGTGTTAGTTACGAATAGTCCTTTTTCAATGCGAAACTCTAACAACATCTCACCTCGACTGTTGCGGGCTCCTAAGCCGTATTCCCCAATAACATTCCTTAGGTGTTGATCATTATCAGTGTGCCCTATCTTAGCATTAAAGTCTCCCAGGATGATAGTACATTCCTTCTTTGGTAACGCTTTGCAGGTTAATTCTAGCTCGTGGTAAAATTCCTCCATCTCTTCTTCGGTGGCTGCAGTGGTCGGCGCATAGACCTGTACAAAGTTAATTGGGTGTGGATGGGCTGAAATTTTTAAGGATATAATTCTATTGTTGATGGTATTATACCCCAATACCTTGTCTCGTAGCCAGCTAGCAACTATGAAGCCCACACCACTAAAACTATTGACTTGCCTGTCAGAGTAGATTACCATATTTCCTTCAGGTGTGATGTGGTATCCGTTATCTTTGACATGGGTCTCACTCAATCCTAGTATAGCCAGATTATAGCGCTCCATCTCCGCTTCAACAACTTCGATTTTTCCTGGCCTTAAAAGTCCACGGACATTCCAGGTTCCTATTGTTATTGCCCTTCCCTTGGGTGTTAGTTTGCTAGAGTAAGATGTTATGTTTCCAACTGCAGCCGGTAGCCAATTTCTCACCAGTCGGCCCGGAACCAAGCTGGCGCCGAGCGTTAGTCGGGTCGCATGACATCATATTATCTCTGGTGGCGTTCTTAATCATGGTGGTTTTCTTGGGATTATAGTCGCGGTAGTTTCCCGTTGCTTTCCGCGCTAGACTTTTTGAGGGTATTTAGTCCTCAAGGCCACTACTGCCTAGGAGTCAGGTTATCATATCCGCCGCCTGAGACTCGGCGTTGTTACTCGTTTAGCACCACCCGGGGGACACGTGTAGGGTAGTAAAAGGTAATTCCTACGGACGCGAGTAACCACCGCCCCCGTTTATTGTATCAAGTTTGATTAATTTTAAACATTGATTTGATTTGTAATCTAATTTTAATTGCCTGAAATGTAAAATCAGCGATATGCGATCAGTAGTTGGGAAAGGGTCCGGTGGCTTTAACACAGGTTATACTGTAACCTAGCTAAGCTGCCGGTTGCGATCTTAACATTCTAATATAAAAAACCATTGAAAATAAAATAATTTGCATGTTGTAATTGTCTAGATTAAGGTTTTTATGTTATCGAGCTGAATAAAAGTACATTATTATTATTATAAGTATGCCATCACAGTTACTATAAATCTTGTCAAGGGTGTCGATTTATGAATGAACAAAGTCAAGATTTAAAAAAAATCTCAGAACACTGTACAGTGTACAGCCTAGCCCATGACCCGGTAACCACTTGACGTTGAGTTTTGATGCACTTTGGGCTATTTTCTCATTACCGTGGCTTTCTAATAGCGAAAGAATTATTTAAATTGGTTCAGTAGTCTCGTAACTCGTAAGTTAAATAGTAATAAGCAAACGATTAAATATTTCGTCTCTACAATATTAGTAAGTATAGATATTTAAAAATACATTAGTCCCAACCCAATTCGCAGTCTAAACTCACTCACTGATGGGCTTTTGTTTAAAATATACAAAAGGTAAGTACTTATCAAAGAAAATCATATACGTAGGTATGTAGGTAGGGACATAGTAGTTAATACAATCGATCCAAAATACTTTTAGACAGGTAAGTATATAAACAGTTCAACAACAAACAGGACACTGGACGTCAGGATAATGATCGTAAATTGCATATTTATTTGTAAATAAATATGCTGCACCAGAAAAATGAAGATTTATAAAGCGATTTTATGTTCTTTCGTTTCATAGGTAGAACAAAATTATTTGTAATAATATTGATATTATTCTTGGTCGTTGCACCACAATTAAAACATTTTTTTTGTATTACAAAATGGGTCGACGGCCAAGGCCATTTTATTTTGTCTTTAAAATAGTTTTTAAAATCACTTCTTTTAAAAAAAACGATCTACATCAATCACGACAACCATTGACACGACAATCTAACACTGAAAGAATTTTTCAAATCGGACCAGTAGTTCCTGAGATAAGCGCGTTCAAATAAGCCCTTTCAAATAATTTCCCTCCGTTTTTTCCACATTTTCCTCTATTTCTTCGCTTCTATTATTCTTAGCGTGATAAAATATTGCTTATAGCCTTCCTCGATAAATGGGCTATCTAACACTGAAAGAATTTTTCAAATCGGACTAGTAGTTCCTGAGATTAACGCGTTCAAACAAACAAACAACCTCTCCTGCTTTATAATATTGAAGTGTAGATAACATTTTTACTACTTTTCTTACTATTCTTCTACTATTTTTCGAAAATGTGTCAAATAACTACCTAATTGTAATATCGACATTGCATCGATTCGATATATTTGTTCCTGTTTTCCTGAAATACAGTTACAGATTTAATCATTATTCTGAATGATCGTCATTATGTTTTTAGGGCTATTCAGGAAAAAGACGTTCAGGAAAATGAGGAATTCACTAAATTCGTTTATAATTAAGTATTGATATAAAGAAAATTATTAAGAACTTAGAAATGTTAAGAACTTAGAAATGTTGCGGGCCTTTATAACTTGGTATAAAAAAAGTAGTGAAAAACAGACAAATGTTGGCACAGTCGAGAAATGTAAATGACGTCTTATTTGGAAATTTTTGTAGAACGTATTTCAAAGAGAGAGAGAGAGCATAAAACGAAGACCTCTATCCACACCAAAGCACTGCGATCAAATAAAGTGAGCCAGCAGATTTTATCGCAAAATAGGTTTCAACCCGTCACGTTGAGTATATCGGCAAGGCATTCAAAACAAACAATGCGCAGGACAATGACGCGAATTTTATAAACATTTTAAAAATATAATTTTTAGTTATTTAATGTAAGTTGATGTGTTATTTGTTGGTATCGGATTCTTCTCTTCTTTATCTTCAAATTAACATTAAATTTTTAATCCTTTCTAGCTATTTTTTTTTATAAATAATAAATTGTAAGCGGCAGTATCGAAACGACACGCAAAAATTTCATAATTTGGTACTTTTTTTTTATAATAACTTTTGAAATATTCACTCTACTTTCAAATAGTTTTAGCAGCATTTTTGTAAGTTAATTAGACATTGAAATGTGTAATATTACATCAAATTCACGAAGGCGTTGTGAACCCAACTTTGAAGACATGAATTTAGTCTCTCTCAAATATTCGCCCCACTACACAATATTTATACCACAAGCGTCATTACGTCCGCGCTGGCCGGCAAAAAATATAAACAAAAACATGCCCTTGCATGTCGCGTGCGAACTCCGCCCCCTCGCCTCTGTCACCCCCGCGTCTCCTCTGGGACGATGTCGTTTTGTGGGACGTAATTAAATCACACATTAGAATTGATAAAAACTTTATTATATACAGGAATCCACATTATCGGCGTGTTATACGTAAACAAAGTATCGAATATACGCCACCGATATACGGCGCACAGTAGCGACCTCCAAAATTCGCGCGCCAAATAGCGGAACTAAGAAATACGCCGAAAAGCACTCCGGTGACAAAACAACGTCCATGCCAATATTTCACCCAGCCATTGTACTAACCTTAACACTACTTCTGGCTGAATTTGAGAGATTGTCAATCTTGCGTCCGTATACAGGATGCAACAAGTCAGTCGGACGCAATATCATCGGTAAAAACCGCCATGTAGGACGCAATATCAACTCCGGGGTGGAAATATATATATATATATATATATATATATATATATAATTGGAATCTCGGAATCGGCTTCAACGATTTTCATGAAATTTAGTATATGGGGGGTTTCGGGGGCGATAAATCGATCTAGCTAGGAATCATTTTCAGAAAATGTCTTTTTATTCGTGTTTTATCGATAATCCATAAACTGAAAAATATGACTCTTCCTGACATCTATTGGCGAATAATAATACTATTTTGTTAGCAACTAATTGTTTCAACGACCAGCAGATGGCGTTATTAAGTAACACGAAGTCAATGAGTGTTTGCTATACCGCGCAAAGCTCGGTCATCCAGGTACTTACAAATTAAAAGCATAAATAAACATTTAAGTAATCGAAAAAAAAATATCGACACAGTGCTATCAGCTGTAAGAGCTGTTTGACGCCATATTTGTTTCAGTGACTACTAGCGCCGTAGTGGGAAAAAATTTAAATATCTGACTGATTTCATGTCCGCTATCTTCAAAGGGCTATGTTACAAATCACTAACTAGTTGGACGTTGAGTGACGATCGTTAAATCGACGTTCGGCCGAGTCATTTAATTGAATGGTGTCATTCAATAATGTGCTAGTCATTCAAACGAATCGCAGATTGAACCAGATGACTGCGACATATACAAGAGCTTAAATAGAGGTAGTCGTACTTAGGAAACTTCGAAAGCACGATGCAGGAATATTGTAGCATTAGTTTGTTTGCTACTAGTAGGCTATGGCCCTTGAGCTCAAGGGACGTAGCGTACCTGTAGACGTAAGCGGGGGTGATTCTGACTGCTAATTTGCTAAAATTAGATACTGTGGTATTCCACGAGGATCTCTAGGCAAAAGCTTTCTCATATTTGTAAACCTCGATATCATGTAGATGCAACGCAGTAGTCACTAATTTTGACATCGCTCATCGAGCTTCACTCTTTGCACTGTCGTAGGTCAGGTAGACCTTCAGAACTGGAGACCTCCTAAAGTAACCGAGATCGAAACTATAGTTGCTAGTTGTTCTTATACCTCTACAGGGGTTATAAACAGGTAAAATTTCAGCTTTTATAATATGACGAAAGTCAGGCTATCAATGGCTTTTGGGCTATTTGATACATATTGAGGACGATTGCCAAAGGAAGATAGTGAACTATAACGTTGTTCATACAACTTTTTAAAAATAAAATTATAGAAGTACTTTCGTGGTATATTATTTCCTTCATCGTCTACGAGCGCGTCTGACATCTACACATTATGTAGGTAACTATTTAGTGAAAATTGGGTTTAGTGATTAAGGGAATGTTAAATAAGAAGCAAAATAGAGGTAGATAAGTGCTTTTAGTAATCGACAAGGAATATAATAACCAAGAATTCATGAATTTTCGGTATGGAAAATTGGCCTTACCTATAAGAAAAATACTTAAGTAGTTCTTGCCTACTTTTGTAATTAGGTAGATCGATTGTCGCTATTTTCAATTCATTTGTAATTTTTTCATCGGTTAAATTGTGTATAATGTGTACCTAATATTATATGATATATCGCATATTATATTTCAGTACTATGAGTATCTGCTTAGTTAATTTTTAGGTAATGCTTATTATTACTTGAAAAATGAAAAGAAGAGTTTAAACTAGGAACTTCCGCCGTACAAGTAACTATTAGATAGACATTATGAATTAAGTGAATATAATAGATATATCGACGCCCCCACCGAATAATCGGACAATCGTAAAAATGAAAATGTTCAGGAGAGCCGAAAAACTGAATTTGTTAATAACTCCGTCAAAAAAAAAGCATCAAAGACTTTTTATATCTCAAATGAAAGCTAATTTTTTTGCATATTTTATTACCACCGAAGGCTTTTTTTTAATGAAGCAAAACGCAACTTATCGTTCTGGAGTAGGTCAAGCTCTGATCATTATTGTCTATTGCATGATTATTCGGGTAATTTTGCGTTTCGACTTTAATAAAATGCACAAATAATACTCATTGCAATATTATTCGGGGAAATTGTTTGGGATAAGAATATTGATAAACACCTATTACTTTACTATTCGGTGATTAAAAAATATTGTACACTTTATAATTATAGTCATTGTCGTTTTTTCCAATGATTTTCTACTATAGGTAAATTAAAAATAAATATTATTTTTGTTTTAATACATTCATTATCTGATGACAATACAGATTGACATTCTTGCAATTGAAACAGCTATTGGTTCAAAAAAATACACTCTGGAGACTGGCTCTATCATTTTAATAGTACTTATAATCATTGCAGTTAATTAAAATATTAATCATAACCCTCATCGCCACCGGAGTACCAGACTTAGTGTCACAATAATTAATATCATATTATGTTCCAATAAAATGAATGATAATGGGACGAAATTGCTTCTACTAGGAGTCTTTGCGAAAGAAGATATCTAAATACGTTCTCGTTAATTAAGAAACAGATCTCGCTGCTTATCGGTTACGACTAGTTTATTTTGTAGCAAGTATTTCCATACATCCTTGTTTGTAAGAAAACCTGCATGTGGATTACAAAAATCGAAACATATTATCATTATATATCCTGAAAATTTAAGAACACGGATTCCTACAATTTTCTTCCAAACCACAGAATATGCCTCAGGCAGCACAACATTGTATAAGAGGCGAGTGCAATGCAGAAAGTAAAAGTGCACAGAGTCATTGCTCCGTACACTTGACCGATAAATAGAATACAATACTTACATGGTTATTCACGATATCCAGCTGATTAATTTCCCGGGTGTGACTCTTCAGGACGAGAAGCACAAGAAATATAGGCACCGACTGCCATCCGCACATTGTTGGGAGTTCCAAAATTAAATTTGAACGCACAACACTACCTGCGCGGCATCTCCGCGCGGCACTTTTTTCAAATTTAACAGTCTCAGTGGCGCATTATTTTGATAAATTCGCGGAGGAGACGATCGCAGGCGGACTGGCGCGATCGGCCGCGGCCGCGCGGTATCCGCCGCGCTGAGGTCTTCGGCCACCACTTCGCTTACTTTCTCTTTGAACCAAAAACAGTGCAGATTCAGCCCCACCGCTTTTAATCGCATTATCACCTCTATTGCTCTTGGGAAGTCATTCTGATATCTTAATCCGTTTAATAGACTGTCAGATCCATATTAATATTATAAATGCGAAAGTGTGTCTGTCTGTCTGTCTGTTACCTCTTCACGCTTGGGCGTTTTACCGATGAACCGATTTTGCTGAAATTTGGTAAAGGTAGAGAGATACATCAGTCCCGGGAAAGAACAAAGGATAGGGTACTTTTTATCTCAGAAAAATGTACGGTTCCCGCGTGATAAACGATTTTTGGCGCAACGGAGTTGCGGGCGTCATCTAGTTTAGATATCTACATAAGTAATAATTATAATAAAACTGTAGAAATGAAAATTCTGTACATTAAAGATATTTAAAAAATAATAAGCGGGTACCTAGTCGTTCATCGCTATAGAAGCCAAAAATGTGGTTATTTTTTTGTCTCTCTGTCTGTCTGTATGTTTGTTCCAGCATCACACGAATTACTGATCCGATTTGCATACGGTTTTCGCAGATATATATTTTGTATTCTTCCATTAACATCAGCAGGCAGCATAACAACATTAGAAACGAGAAAGAATCGACATACCTACTTACTGACAGATTTAGACCCAGTTTCATCAAGCAATGTTAAATAAATAATGGCTTGTTAAATCAGTTAACGGCCTGTTAGAGCTATCGAGCGTTTCACCATACGCTAATGTCATGTCGAATCGCCTAACACGCTGTTAAATTTTAATTCCTGCTGGGGACGTCCGTTAAATATATAACAGGTTGTTATAATAGTCAAAACAACAACTGTCAAAGACAATATCCAATATCAATAAAAGAATCTGTTTTGACTTTTGAGTGTTTCCGCCATGTTTCGTTATATCCTTACATATTATTTATTATTTTTCATGTTATGCATAATTATTTATTTTCATTTTGTCAAAAATTTAGCCCTCGGATTTTCCTTGACATTGCAAATACCCTGACTTGTATCAAAATTACCAAACCGAAATAAGTAAATAAAAGTTTGTATCATGATTCATGTTCTCAGCTTTGACAGATCATAATTATTATTAACCTGGTAAATTAAAAAGAACTACTGTAGTGTAACAAATGTATGCGATCAGTGATGATATTTTAATTTGGTCGCATTATCTACCAGATGACGTATTATACGAATAAGGTGAAAATGACACATTGCAGCCAACATGTCGTATTAAACTTGTACTAAGTACTTTGCAATTTCGTCGCCTTATAACAAGAACGAACGAATTGAATGTTATTCATTCGTTATTCACTTAACATTGCATTTACTAATCCGCTGTTAAATTTTTACTGTGGGACATAAGTATTTTAACAGTCTGTTTAATTTTCCAAGGTCCGTTAAGTAATGCCTTGTTAGGATTTAACAAACAGAGGTTGGTGAAATTGGATCTTAGTGATAAAATGGCGGATCACCTTAGTCAATCCGTCACTTTGTCTTTTCTGCCGTAAAAATAAACCGCTTCTATAGTAACCATGCTAAGCCTACTGGTGTATAATTTTTTTTCCCCCACCCCTCTAAAGAGGGGGTAAGATTTTGTATCAAACTTTTTTCTTTAACACGATCGATTTGAATAGATACGGTTTTCGCAGATATTATATTTGTCTTCTTACAACTTAACATCTGCTGTATAAAATTATCTCTGTCTGTCTGTCTGTCTGTCCTTCCGTCGCCGATTTTTTACTCTTTGCCTTTGGGTAAGGAACCCTAAAAGGGGAAAATCATCTTAGTTATTACATATAAGTAACTATTATTATCTTACGAAGTCGCGGACAAAAGGTTAACAAAATATAAAGATATTGCCTACTTAAAATGACTGAAAGGGGCACACATTTTAAATAGAAGTTTAGGCATTGGGCTTAGGCAGGGTGTAGGTATGAGTTGCTTGACAAAATACCTAGTTGTTTGCCAAAATATACGCAAAAATTAAGAACATTGTCTAGAAAGTAAGTACCTTGGTTTGTACCAATTAACGTGGATTAATCACTTTATCCTGATTCCTGATATAGTGAAGGAAAACAAGAGCACAAGTACAACACAAAATAATTTACAAATGCACCTAACACATCGATGTCCATGGACGGCGGCAGTCGCATACGATCAGGCAATGTATATGCTCTTTTCCTTGTCCATTACCAAAAATACTACTATTTAATACTTCCTAGTTCCTACGTATAATAAAATTACTCAACTAAGTCACAGAATACATATTAGTTTAAATAAGTTAAAAGCTTAGGTACCTAGTAATACTTCTCTTACCGTTTTACTCATACACTTGAAAAAGGCCTTCATATTTGATTAGTACCAACTGCCAACAATCTATACTAATATTATAAAGAGGTAAACTTTGTTTGTTTGTTTGTTTAATTGTAATGAATGGGCTCAATTATTATTTTTAACAAAAAATTAAAACCGACTTACAAGGTAAAAACAATAATAATATGAACTAAAAAGTATTAAATAACTCTTACTCTATAATACTACTCTACTCTTTTTTAGAATTCGTCTAAATCTCGACTATTTCTGTACATACTACAGTCTTCATTATTTGAAGTCGGTACCAGCTAATTTTATCGTGAGTTCAGTCAATGTCAGAATATCTGAAGCTTTTGGGACAGGTACCGACAAAAAATGTCAGCGACACACTATACCTATCTATGTCAAGTGAGGCACAACTACCATTTTTTAATTTAAAAATCTTGATTTTTTTGGACTACATTTAAACGCATTTATTTTACTCATGCTAATAATCCTTATCAAAATAAATTATTTCATCTCTAAGTACAGTTTGTGTAGATAATATTTTGTCTTTGAATGATTAAAATTGGACGTTTGGTTTAGAAGTTATGGCGAAATTAAAATATTGCGATTTACGCCCGTTTCGAAGTGGGGAAATTTTATATTATTTAATATAATTATTAATATTAAAGTATTTCGCCCATATTATTATTTTATTGAAGTGACTTAATAAGTATAGCACCATGGCAACGTCCATCGCTATCCCGCCGCCCAAACAATGGTCGCCGTCAATCTCGATTCTCGAGTTGTAGTAATTTACTATTATTTATTCAACAATAATTAATGCACTTATCAATATAAAAAGTAGCCAATAGCCGATTCTCAGACCTACTGAATATGCGTACAAGATTTGGTAAAAATCAGTAAAGCCGTTTCGGAGGAGGTCGTGGCCTAACATTGTGACACGAGAATTTTTAAATATTATAAGATAAAATCAAAACTACTGAATCGATTTTAATCATTTTTCAGTGACATAGGCTATAATATATTTTATACCCGTGCGAAGCCGGGGCGGGTCGCTAGTTCTGAAATAAATGCAAGTCTGTTTGGTCCAAGTTGTTTCTGCTCCATACCTACAGCTGCTGGATTTTCCACGTTGATAAATGAAAGTGAAATCATCGTCTACGCGGACGTTTCCGCAACAAACATGAGGCGTGAGCGGCGGGCACGTAATCGTGACGATAGAAATTCCCTTTCCACGCACTCGGACCCCACCAGATAGGTAGTCTACGTGATAAGGATACATAGGACAGTGGGACAAGATGGGATGCCTACCCGAGGTACATAGCTCTGTATCCTGATTTTTATTTTACTCAAACATAAGTAGGTATTCATCTCCTTAGGTCTCCTTTGATTCCTGCGGTGGCCCCACATTTCCCGTGGATCTGTCAGTAGCGGCGCAGAAAGGAACACAGTCGGGTTTTAATGGGTAGAGCTGCGGCCACTTACCATCTCATCGGTCGCAGCGAGTCCCACATACCCCGGTTGTCCTCCCCAGCATTGCCGGGGATGCATAATGGCATTTCCCGACCCAAAAAAAAAGTCTCCTTTGATTCGAAGCTTTTGAATCAAAGCTTGACTGTAGTTCTTACGCCGGTTCTTCTCGCCGGGTTAGTTCGCGAACCGGTGGAAGGTTATCACGTAAACTGTTTCAAAAGATTTGATTCAAATTTACTCAGAAATAAATCATTTTTTTTTTTATTTTTATCTGCGAAAAATCTCGAAAGTAGTGGTAGCTACAGCAACAGAGATAAAAAGGATTTCATAATTTGATTTGATGGTCCTAAAATATGGATTTGTTCTATTTGTAAGACAATGTTACTCTTAAGTTTTGTAACTACCTATCAACATACAAAAATCAGCTGGTTAGGGTTCCCTTGTCTACCAAGTGTTGTTGATTAGAGAACCCTATAACGGCTGGTATCATTATATTACCAGTAGATTAGATTTGACTTGGCTAGTTTTTCATCATAATTAAAATGTTTAATAACTTTATGAAATGACTGATGTAATGAAAAGTGGCCAAGAGATCTAATCTACTTTAAGATCTCACATGATTTAATAACAGTAATTGTTATAGATAATATTCAATAAAGCAAAGAAATAGACTATTATTTGTTTATAATGGTATTTGGTTCCTATAATTACATAATATTGCGATTTTCAATTCAATTTTCAAACATTACAAGCATAATGTTTGTAATGAACTTGGCTCTCCTTTTTAGGGTTCCGTATTTACATTTATGTTTTTGGTGGGATAAAATATGTTTGCCATAGGCAAAGAATATAATGAATCTGTAGTACCAACCATAGGTAGAAAAAACTCTGCCTATAATATTTTAAAGTAAATATTTTTACAGTCATTGCTATTACGATTTAACAGGCATGATAATTGTTACATACGTACGGTCAATGATATTCTATGTTACTAACGTACGTACGGTAGTATCTAATATCACGATAGTGTCGTCGTAGGATACAATATCATTTTATGTATTATCCATGAAGCTGTGGTATTATCATAGACGCTATATTTCCCTTAGTCTATGGTATCATTAAGATAATTATTGATTTTATAGGCAAATGGTGAACATAAATATATGTATGTAATTTAATAATATACTTTTAGACGGGCTGTGAAAATTTAAAGTTTGCCAACCCACACGTACCACACCACGTCGCAACGACAAAATGCCGTCAAGCAGTGGTTACGTGTGAATGGTGTCGCTGCAGCTTTTTGTAGTTGCGTTGTGGTACCGACAAAATGTCGACGTGGTTGCGTTGTCGCCAGTAGTTGCGATGTGGTTACGTATGAAAGTCAATGAAACGGAGAGGGGAAAGAGCGCGCGCGGTGTGCGCGCGTTGTCATTGCATCGACGCAACGACGGTTGCGATGTGGTCGGCCACTAGTTCGCTTGTGGTTGCGATGTGGTCGGTATCACAAGTGGTCGACAACGACCGCAAAATGTGGTAAGTACGTGTGAATAGTCTGGTTCATTTACAATACGAAATATACGCCCGACCACGTGGTGTGGTTGCATTGTGGTACATGTGGGTTGGCCCTGGCACGTCAACCAATTATTCTGATAGTGCCTTTTTTTCAGACAGATAATTATATTTGCAAGTATTCGGTTCAGATATTGTTTTGTTAACCGACTTCAAAAAAACAGCCAAGGTTATTAATTCGACCCGTATATGTATGTAATATTTCCAGAACTGCCCAGTTTTTGTATTTTATGTTAGTCTATATTATATCAGCGTCTGAACAATGCCATGCGTCTGAACAGTGCCAATTTCAAGTGTATGTATGTATAATATGTACCTATATGTATGTTTTTGTGTTCGCATATCTCCGGAACTACAAGTCCGATTTAACCACTGACCTCCATTAAACAAGTACGCTGGAGGTCAGTGGCTTTAAGTGATCTTTTTTTTTGTTGTATTGGGTATTGTTCAACTTAGGGAATACGGTAGGTACCTACTACAAGTTTTATCAAAATCGGTTCAATAATTTTTGAGATGCGTTGCCAGCTACGTAATACGTAGGCATAGTTTTTAGAGTATTGACCGGCCGACCAAGCTGAAACGCAAGGCCAATAGACATTCCGTTCCAGTTTGCACAAACCCATTTTCTTGACACCCAACCCACTGAACCGATTTTGTTGAAATTTGGTATGGAGTAACTGAGTCCTGAGATAGGACATAGGATACTTTTTATCCCGTCAAAATGTGCGCTTTCCACGCTATAAGCGAATTTTGGCGCGGGCGAAGTCTTGAGAATTGAGAGCCAGTCCAAGGCGTCATAATCTTGGTATGGAATCGGGTAAAAAGGGACTTGTGTAGGATGCAGATAATAAAAGTATTAAATATATTTTGTAAACCTTTATTAATTGAAAAAATAAAAAAACATTGTAGCAATAAATTATGTATACCAAAAGCAAGAGTACTTACCCGTTTGTATTTCAAACATAGTAGATCTAGGCGGAACTCGGGATGTTTAAAATATGAAAACAAAAAAAACAGCATTAGATAATGTGGTTATGTAAAATTGCATAGTAATAACGTTAAATAAGATATCTAGATTCATAGTTTAATTTAGTAGCTATTTAAAGCCTATTATTAGTAAAAAGTCTTTGTTTAAAAACACCTTTTAAAAAGGCTGGGCCTAAATTAAGAGACTGTGTAATATCAGCTTGGGAACAGGTAGGGTAGTAGGGTAGTAACATAATTTTGTTCTAAAAAATTTTTATACGAAAACTACTGAACAGATTTGAACATAATTTATCTAGTATCTTGGTTTCAGGAGAGCGCGATGCCCAGAGAGTAAATGTTGCGATTTCATTTCTCAAACCCACACCACAAAATAAATCTATTGATTAATTTCGCGGTAAGCGTTTACTGTTGTTAAATATGAATAAAAAGTCAGCCAGTTAAAATGTATATGCAAATTGAGCAATAATCGTGTAATTTTTTTAGTTACAAACAATGCAAGGCTTAATTAATAAAAAAATGTAGAATGAAGGTTATTTGACCAATGATCAGCGGGGCTAAAATGGTCGCTTTCGAGAATCATGATATGAATTAATAATGATTCATTTTTTTAAAATCACAATATAATGCAACTCAGCTTGCAATTCATGTCTAGTAATTATTCGTACTGATTTCACATTTGTCAGTTTGACAGTTTTGACAATAATTCAATTGCTGAATTGATTGAGAGTAATTGCTAAATGTGACCATTTTAGCCCCACTTTAGTAGAGTTTGTAATCTGTGTATGATGTAGCCCTGACAGACCTTTATTTAAATTAACAGCTCTAAATTTTCATAATTAACAAGAACCTACAAACCAAAACTATGATACTGAAGCTAGATTTTTATCTACAATTTAATCATACCTACTAGCGACTAGTCAAATGATTAGTTACCTATTATAAAGTAGTGCAGCCGCAAATAACTGGATTCTATCCTGATTCTCCTCTTCGGCCCAGTATAATAATTATCATGCAAGGACTTTATTTAGGGGTGAATATTGACAACTCGGAAAAGATATTCTACGCAAGAGCGAAACTAAACAAGTTTGACAAGAACAAAATTGTTCTTCTGTAGCTAAGACTAATTTCCAGGGAGGTCCTACTAAACAGAACTATGTAGTTATAATATGACATACAAATTCTTTAGTAGCAACCGTTATGATCCCTTCTAGGAATGACCTGACTAGCCTCTTATAGGCATAACTTTCTAACAAATAAAATAATATTCAATGCTATGTACTTGTCAGCTAGTCGTATAAAACTACGATGGCGTTTTTCCAGTCATGCGTGTAACGCTTGCGCGCAGATCTAGTCCGCATGCAAGTTGCCCGCATCCTATCATTTCAAAGACGTTTTTTCTAACGTTTTTTATATGCGGGCAACACGCGCCCGGCCAGGATATTTTGTCAACCGCATGTGGACCAGTAAGTCTAGCATGCGCGTACAACGAGATATTATCTCACTCTAAAGTCTGTCAAAAAAGTGAATAAATTAAAAAGTGGCAACATCGTAGTGTCATCCCTTTTTTCTGGCCGATATAGTCAGTACTTAAGATGTGACCCGGTCTCAAGGTTCGGCTGTGATTGGTCCAAATTTTGACAGCCAATCAATCACAGAGCCTGAACATTGTCTTGAGACCGGCCTTAAGATTGATTTGAAAGGGATGACACTACGAGGACCCGCTTTTTAATTTCTTTACTTTCTTGACATACTATAGTTGTATTGTCGATATTAACAATGTCAAAATCATTTTTTGACATTATGTCGATAGATCTACACGAGAAAAAATGTACTTATGTCATGTTAGGGTCAATACTCAATAGAGATGAAAGACAAACCATATTGTAGACCAAATTTTCTCGTTATGCGCATGCTAGGCACTCAGAGATCCGCGCGCAGATAGAAACACGCATTACAGAATACGGGTCCTTAACATAAGATTTTCGAAACTATTCGATGAAAGCTAATATCGACAGTACCTTCGAAACGTCTATGATTTGAGTTACCTATAAGTAGATCCTCCCTGATAGCCTAAAAAACTTCTTTACCTACCTAAATACTTACTTAGCCCTCATATTCCGCATAAATTGGCGATACTCCTCTTTACCTAAATGAGTGTAAAAATGTCTAAACCTTAAGCCTACTCAGGTTTAAAAAATTGATTTACCATTAGAAATGACTACTATGCCAACTTTTCACAGTAAGAAAGGTAATAAATACAGTGCCAGATGTATTTCACTACAATGAAATGTTATAAAATTTATATTTAGCAGCAAGGGTATCATAAACATTAGCCTGATAATATTACTAACAACGTCAATGAATGTACCCTTGGACTAGAATGTTTTTCTGGTTCCAATTTTAGCTGCTTTATGAATTTGATAAAATGAAAGCACTACAATCTAGACTTTACCTGTGCTATTTCAAATCAAAGCATAACATATTCAATACAAAAAAGAAATGTTAGAAAGGGATTGGATTATTTACAAAAGGAAATATTGAATGACTATATCTAAATATCGGTTTGATATTAAAAAATTTATTTCACATTAAACCTAAATATTCAATTTTAATCCTATACAAATCCATAACATTTGAGAACTTAATACTGAGTTAGTCCGGGGATTTTATGAGTCATGATCTATATAAAGTAAATGTCACATCTTATCTTTATCTAGCTTCTAATGCAAAATCTCTTACATGTTAACCTAAGTTGTACTTATATACCGTAGAAAAGATTACTTTCACAAACTATTTCTTAAACATAATGTCTGTACCCAAGTACAACAATAAATAGCAGACCATCTTAAAATATCAGTACTTATTCGTAACTAATCTATTATGATAATTTTTCTAAGAGATGAACTAAGACGTTTTTCCTGACGGCTTCTCCTAGTTGGTCTCCGATTGTAGACCATGATGTAACTAGTGCTCCGGAGCGTACTGCCTACACTAGCACGATATACTCTGCACTACTAGTGTACTTAGCACGAAACCTAGAGATTGAAAAAACCTTTTATAAGACATGTAAAGATACACAAAATACTAAAGATGCTACCTTCATAGCATTAACTATCAGAACTAACAGGTCACTAACATATTTGGTACTCAAAATTAATGCTATGTAGTGCTCAAAATAAATACCTACATACTTAAATGGTGTCTCATCAACCTAAATGTTGTAAAGACAGACATGAATGTTGTGATGTAATGTATGTAAGAAAAACGAAGCTTAGTATTGAATGATACATACCTCAGAGACTTAGAATCGGCCGCCTCTGCCCTGTCCACCCCCATAGTTGCCACCGCTGTAGCCACCGCCGCCGCCACCTCCCTGATTCACATTGTAGGGAGCTGATCTGCTATTGCCATATTGTTGGTTACGAGTTGGGCCCCCGCTGTAACTCTGTTGGTTATAATTGCCAAAGTCCTGATTTCCCCATCCGCCACCACCACCTCCTCCTCTCTGGTTACCACCGCCTCCGTAACCACCCCCTTGGCTACCACCCCATCCTCCTCCCTGGTTGTTATCCCAAGGATTGGAGTTGTTCCATCCCCCTTGGTTGTTTCCGTAGCCACCTGTAGAGAATTCTAAATCACTAAAATGACAATTAACTGTAACAATTAGGCAATTAATATTAAAAAAAAAAAATTATACATACCACCGCCACCGCCTCCCCAGCTGTCGTTCCTTCCACCACCCTGTCTTCCTCCTCTCTGGTCTGAACCATCCTTGGGAAGGGCTTTTTTGACGTCCAATTGTTTACCACCAATTTTGTGAGGCGCATTTACTGTAAAGCCAAAAATAAAATTTAAAATCTTTATCATCATTGGTTTTAGAAGATAAGCATGATAAAACTGCTATTAAAATGTCCCGTAACTTGCATACTCGATCTACTTATAAAATAATAGTCAAGTGCAGTATAGCTTATGTCATGGTTTTACTTTCCACAGTCAGAGAAGCCAGGTTTGAATACAGATCCAAATCTGGGGCAAAGCTGTGGGATCTGAATATTAAAAAAAATTAACTTACAGCAAACCTTATCAACGGGATCATAGTCATCAAATTCAACAAAGCCAAATCCTCGCTTTTTGCCCGTGGCCTTGTCTGTAACGATGCTGACATTTTGTACATTGCCATAAGCTGAGAAATATTCCCGAAGTTGATCTTCGTCATGGTCATCTTTGATTCCTCCGATGAACAATTTCTTGACTGTTGCACCGGCCTCAGGGTTTTTGATATCTTGTCTGGCAACAGCTCGTTTAGTTTCAACGACACTGAAATATTGCATAATTTATAATCATTATTGGGTCCATGATTAAAATCAAAGTCAAATAATATAAAAAATTTCAATCCACATCACAAAGATGGTTAATTCAATTAACACGTGCAGCAAACAACAAAATATGAATATGCGGTAAACAAAACAATACAACATGCAAATAGTTTTAGGGAAATTAGGCAAGTGTTATAACGGTGAATAAGTTTGTTGACCCCACGGAAAATGCCACATGTAGGTAATGACGCGTGATATTCACCAAGCGGGGACGCTCGCTATTTGCAGTGAAAAACAATATGAAAGCCATCAAAACGCATTCATATATTAAATAGCTAAACTGCACACAATACTTAAATGCAATCTAACTTACCGTCCGTCGATACGATGCGGTCTGTTGTTCTGAGCGTCATCCACCATGTGAGCCTTGGAATAGGTAATGAAACCAAAACCACGCGACCGCTTGGTCTTGGGATCTTTCATTACGACCACGTCGACGATTTCCCCCCATTTCTCGAAATGCTCCTTCAGTGAATCATCATTCGTACGATAATTCAATCCTCCGATAAAAATCTTACGGTGGACCTCCGGCTCGTCCTAAAAGTAGGGCAAAACGTCAACAAAATGGCGGCTACCGGGCCGCGGCACCTATCACTATGGATTACAGCAGCAAGTTATCGATGTAAAACGCCCACGCATATTTTAAGTTTGGAATGTTCTTCAAATTCTTAGAGCTTTGCATCACATAATTGAGACTTAGAGAAAAACAACACGAAATGCGCATTTGCAAATAACCTAAAGAACATCGACCTTCCCATGTTCTACAAGATCAATTTCAACTAAATTTAATAAACAAATAGATACTTACATAGCCATCGTCGCCATTTTGCGGTCTCATTTTTATAAAATTTAATAAATTC
This sequence comes from Aricia agestis, assembly GCF_905147365.1. Lineage (NCBI taxonomy): Eukaryota > Metazoa > Arthropoda > Insecta > Lepidoptera > Lycaenidae > Aricia > Aricia agestis. Next base: position 11,439,126 of record NC_056408.1, on the reverse strand, counting down.
TACAAATAACTAACACTGAAAATAATATATAGTTTGCTACACAACTTCTCTTGCCAACTGCCACGCCAAAAAGAAAATGTCGGTCGGCGTCATGGACAGTGTTGCCAGACGGCCAACTCGGTTTCTCCCCAAGTGTTCCCCGAAATCCCCCCAAAATTTTAGATTTCAAGAAAAATCCCCCCACAAATTATAAAAGAAAATTTTTGTTCATTATGAATGGGAATTCACAAATGGATACGATGAATGTACACTATTTCTGCAATAGCGTCCAATCTTTACAGAATCAGCATCCTCGCGAGCTCCTTGATCATTTTTATGGTTCCGTAAGTCGTAACCAAAGGGTAAAAACGGGACCATAGTACTTAGATTTCGCCGTCTGTTCCCAGATTTTTTTCTCCAACAATCCCCCCAAAAAATTGTTCCCCCCAATTTTCCTCCATCACCTAAAAAAAACCCCAAATTCCATGGTCAGCGTTCGCGACAGTGTTGCCAGATGGTCTCGGCGCCGTACCCCTGAACTAATTTGATTTCCCCCTAGAAATCCCCTAGCATGGGCGTTTCGAGGGGGGGGGGAGGGGGGGGGGGCTGCCCCCCCCCCTCCCCTGGATCAAGTTGACGTCCCTACTAAGTATATTATCTATTACTTTATCTATAAAATTTTAAAATTAAGAAAACGAATTTTTGCCATTTGTTTGCAATACAAATTACAATATTTTTACAACAAAAAATTATTATTTTTTTATCTATACTAATATTATACAGAGGTAAACTTTGTCTGTTTGTTTGTTTCTTTGTTTGTTTGTTTAATTGTAATGAATAGGCTCAAAAACTACTGGACCGATTTAAACAATTCTTTCACCATTCGAAAGCTACATTATTTACGAGTAACATAGGCTACTTTTCATTTTGGAAAATATAGATTTCCGTAAGATATTTCAATTTTTCGGAAACAACCAGAAAATTTACTTATTTTGCGTACGCTGCCTAAACTATAAAAGATAGAACCATACAATGTTCTAAATAAATGTAGATCTTATAAATATCTACAAAAATGTCCGCGACACACTATACCTATCTATGTCAAGTGAGGCACAACTACCATTTTTTAATTTAAAAATCTTGATTTTTTTGGACTACATTTAAACGCATTTAATTTACTCATGCTAATAATCCTTATCAAAATAAATTATTTCATCTCTAAGTACAGTTCATGTAGACAATATTTGGTCTTTGATTGATTAAAATTGGACGTTTGGTTTAGAAGTTATGGCGAAATTAAAATATTGCGATTTACGCCCGTTTCGAAGTGGGCGCTGCTACCAACGCGGGGTCGGGGGTGCGCTCGCGGCAGAGGAGTTTAGATCTATTCAGAGTATTGACTATTGAGTAGTAATGTAGATCTATCAGTAGTATAGACGGAGAGCTGACGACCAAATCAGCCATTTAGCTTCAGCTGTATTAAAACTCCGTTAGCTACTTCCCTGAACAACCCTTTCTGATAATCTGCGTGCTGGCAGGCCGTGGACGGTGGGTGTGGAAGTAGTGGGGTGGGGAAAAAATTGGAAAAAATGTAGTTTCAGCGACTTAATAGTGTTTGCGATGGTACCTACATGTTAATTTATAATTTTTTCACATAGATAATAAAGAATAACCGGCCAAGTGCGAGACGGGCTCACGCACGAAGGGTTCCGTATTTCAGAAGTCTATCTATAGATATACATTTCAGAAGTCTATCTATAGCGGTCCTTGTGATACAACCTGGAGTCATACAGTCAGACAGACAGTCATATTTTTTTCATTTTTCCCCACCCCACCACTCCCACACCCACCGCCCACGGCCTGCCTGCACGCAGATTATCAGAAAGGGTTGTTCAGGGAAGTAGATAACGGAGTTTTAACACAGCTGAAGCTACATGACTGATTTGGTCGTCAGCTCTTAGTCGAGTAGTAGTAGAAGATCTATGAGTAAACAAACAAAGTTTACCTCTTTATAATATTAGTATAGATTAAAAACTACTGAATCGATTTTAATCATTTTTTCAGTGAGTGACATAGGCTATATATTTTTTACCCGTGCGCAGCCGGGGCGGGTCGCTAGTTCTTTATAAGCACCTAGCTTATAAAAAAATCTGATCCCCCCCCCCTTGCCCAGAACCTGGGTAATTTGCCCCCCCCCCCCCCCCCCCTGGCCGAGAACCTGGGTAATTTGCCCCATCCTGACCCAGAACCTGGGTACGCCCATGTCCCCTAGATTACTTTTTTTTAATATTCAATAAAAATATGTTACTAAACTTTATTACAGCTCGACAAGGCTTTATTCGTGTTCGTTTCGTTTTTCAATATACATTGCGCATTTGCAAGGTTAAAAATTAGTGTCAGTGTGAGTGTCTCGAAAACCCCTTAAATCTAGGGGGAAATCCCCTGATCTGGCAACACTGGACTTCGCGACTCGCACTCGCGTCAACTTGAATTTTGACATGCGCATTGCGCATGGCGTCTACTAGTGATGTGCAACGAATTATGTACGATCGAGTTTAAAATTATGCGACTCAAATAATTGACACTAAATTGTTATCGATTCCAATGTTTATTAGCAAACCAGTCAAATATATAGCTTGTCAAAAAAGAGTAGTCGTTGAAATCACATAACAAATATGAAAACCTTATTAAATCGAGATGAAATGTGCAAGGTGATAATATTTAAAGTGATGCGTTCACTGTGGAAATACAAAGAGAAAAAAAAACCGTCTAAGTGCGTGTCGGCCCACCCGCAATATTAAGATAATATATTTTGATTTGTCACACTTGACAGTACCTACACTGATATTTTTTAGAAACACAACCAATATGTAGTCAGTAATGGCAACCTGCAGATAATTTCAGATCTGTGGGGAACCAATAGAAAATCTAGAAGTGTTTATCGCCGCGCCGCACAGTGGATCGAATCGACAATTTCGGGGACATAGGGACCAATTTTTGTTTTTCAAATTTTTTTTTGTGCCAATGGATAGAGCTAATTAATCTTAACAAATGTTATTCTTTGCAATTTTTTCTTAGGGTTATTATTTAAGTAGAAAAAAACATATTTTTAAATTTCTTGTATGGAAAAAAATATATAATCCCAAATTTTTGTCAAGTCCTGATAGATCCCGCGCTCAAACCTTTTTTTTTTATATATTTTGGCTACATTGCTAGTATTATGTACCATAAATGTGTGCCTAAAGTTGCCACTCTGCCAGAAATAGCCGAAGAAAATTACAAAAGATTTAATTAGTAACTAATGACTTCTTAAAATTCCTTAAACTATTCTAGGCATATTTCATGCAAAATAATTATTATGCTAGTAAAACAATACTTACAATTACTTAAAATTAGAAAAAAAAAGAAAAATCGATTCCATGTAAATATTGTGATCGGTCATTAACTTCAAGTAACTAATCCGTTTGACAATAGTAAATAATCTTTTGTATTGTGTATTTTCTAACAATCGCTTAATGACAATGAACAGAACAACATTCAAAATAAATAGCTTAAGTAGCCTTGCATAAGGGCTTTTAATTATACCCTCATTAGCTATTATTAGTGTGGCATGGAATATAATACTATCTCGTTTTGTTTTGCTAATAGCGTAGTGTTTTAAAAATTTGCGAAGGAATTTTAAAAAAATCCAATTTTTGATACTTAAATTTTATTATTAAGTATCGAAAAAAACATAAAAAAAATAGCATTAATATGGTTTTTTAACAATAAAGATTACAAATAATAATATTTTCTCCATTTAAGCGTTACATACATATTCCCTATTAATAATAAAATTGAAAAATAAAAAATAGTGAGTATACATAAAAATTACGATACCATACATACTATAATAAAAGTAATAAAATTATTTCTAAATAAATATTGCATTTAATTTACAAAACTCAAAAAGCTTACTCACTATCAGAATGATTATCCTGTAATTCATTAACGTCAATGAACTCTATCTCAGATTCTGTCGGCAAATTTAACAGAAGCTCTTTAGCCCGTGAAGAGAGAGCTATTTTGTTATGCTTTGATAGTCTTGGTCTAAAACTTGTGATATTTGGATCTGATGATATTAAAAGATTATGTAAAATATCCTCATTTGTGGCTTTTCTACTTAATTTTCTGGAATAACTCTCTCTGAATTTCCGGAAATCTTTGTTACGAACTTCTGCTGCTTCTTCTGACAGATTGCCGATAGGTATGGTAGCAAAATGGATAATATCAGCGCCATGTACTCGTATAAGCAGCTTATGTAAACTAGAAGGCATATAATACCAGGGATATAAATTTATGTAGAGTTCTGCAGTCTCTCTACAGAATAAGGAGAATTTAGAAAGGTTGACGCACTCTTCAGATGCTACAGTCTGGAGTATTACATGTAACCTTTCTTTTAATTTCTTGCTTATACCAGTAATACGGGCTGCAGTGTCTGCGTCCCTGAAAAATCTTCGGCAGTATTGCCATCATTAGTTGTTCCCTCTCCTTGTTTCACCTGGTCTATTAGTAATCCGCAATCTTCTCTAAATGCTCGCTGAATTTCGAACTTTCTAAGCTTAATTTTTTGTTGATCTTCGCCCCTGCCACTCCATTTTTTAAAATCCATACGATAGGCTGCATAAGAAAAATGGGACATTATTAATATTGAAAATGAATATTTTGTAAAAGAACAATGACTTGCGGCTGTAAAGTAATTAATAGCTAAGGTATGATAAATAAGAATAATTATTGTTACCTATGTGAAGAAGGCACTCCATACACCTTATCCAGCAGTGTAAAGATGATAGTCCGTACTGGTGAATTTCTTCATTCTTGTGTTTTTGGTCAAGCAGTTCAATATTGTTCATTTCCGATGGCTTTGCTTTGCAAATATCGCAAACGGCTGTCGACGTCTCTGATAAATATGACGTTATCTTTTCGACAATCATCGTCAAAAGTAACTGGTGAGCCACTTCAATTTGATTCAGTTTTGATGGCTGAAGCGCTTTTATTTCTTCTGTTATTCTGTTTTTAATTGACATAACAGTGGACTGGGTTTCTTTCGTAAATTGAAACATTAATGGACGACAGTAAAACGTGGACGATGGTCTTTCGTTTTCCCAAACAATAGTTCCATCGGATTGTTGTAGCCTAACTGGTACTAGACTGGCCATAAAAATACTGGAGTCTTCAAATTCTTTGTTTACTTTTTGCTTGTACACACTTTGACCAGAAGCTCCGTCAAAACCCCATTTACTTACAAGCTCTAAATTTATTGTTGCGTCCAAATCCATGGATATTGCATCCAAAATTGTTATCGATTCCAATGTTTATTAGCAAACCAGTCAAATATATAGCTTGTCAAAAAAGAGTAGTCGTTGAAATCACATAACAAATATGAAAACCTTATTAAATCGAGATGAAATGTGCAAGGTGATAATATTTAAAGTGATGCGTTCACTGTGGAAATACAAAGAGAAAAAAAAACCGTCTAAGTGCGTGTCGGCCCACCCGCAATATTAAGATAATATATTTTGATTTGTCACACTTGACAGTACCTACACTGATATTTTTTAGAAACACAACCAATATGTAGTCAGTAATGGCAACCTGCAGATAATTTCAGATCTGTGGGGAACCAATAGAAAATCTAGAAGTGTTTATCGCCGCGCCGCGGGATTAAAAAAAAAGAAAACAACCCATTGTTACGCGTGGCTCCTTCGGGCTGGTTTATGCTAAGTCAAAAATGACGTTTTTGTATGATAGAAGCATTTAGTTCCTTTTCTCGCCACGTTCGTATAGAGCCTTGTCGAACTGTACTTGTATAATGGAGGTCAGTGTCTAAGCCGAAGTACCATAATATAAAAAAAGAAATCGCAGCCAAGATCGCCGCCAAAGAGAATGTCATTTAATACGTAAATCGCCGCTGTGTGCAAGGAATCGCGATTTTACCGAGCGGTATACCGCGCGATTTTACCGAGCGCCCCGAGCGGTATTATCATAGATAAAGTATTAAAGTACCTCAATGGGTATTATCGCTCCTGTGTGCGGGAGGCTTAACTTTGACAACTGTCTTGAAATCTTCATTCTTGACATTTGGAAAATGACAAATGACAATCGTCGTGATTCGTGAATTGAATGTGAATAGAAATTAGAAAATCTCTTTTTTCCAAAACAATTAATAAGAAATTAAGTGATTATTTTGCAATTTAGTAACCCGAAAGCCCAAAGCACATTTCAAAATCGATCTACCTAGAAGAAATATTCTGTATACATACAATTTGTAATACGTGTAATACTTGGTGATTTTTGTTCTTAGATAGTTAAAATGAAACCTAGCAGCGGCGGTGACTACGTATGTATTTTTCCGGCATTTTTGTTAATTACAGATTTTTACTAACGACATCAGTTATAGGTTTGATTACTTTACACACACTCATATTATGTCTAATAAACTGTGCAAATATAGTACGAAAACAAGTTTTATCTATCGTAGCTCCATATTGCCCGGTTGTACAGATTTAACATTTGCGTAGATAATCAAGACGCTTGACGAGAAGTATATTATAGTTTTATGCTTAATTTCCAAAAAAACATTAATTCAAGATTTACATTCAGGGTCCGTTATCTGTGGACCCTTTTACAATCTTTACTGCGCTAGATTCTCTGATGTGATATCAGAGCCAATTACCTTTTATGCATATTTAATTACAGGAAGAGCCAGAGCATCTAAGAAAACTATTCATTGGAGGACTAGACTATAGAACCAATGATACAACATTAAAGGAGTTTTATGAACAATGGGGAGAAATTGTGGATGTTGTTGTCATGAAAGATCCTCATACTAAGAGATCGAGAGGTTTTGGGTTCATAACATACTCTCATGCGCACATGCTGGATGAAGCCCAGAAGAATAGGCCACATAAAATTGATGGAAGGTAAATATTATATTCTAAAGATATTTCCTTATCTATACTATAATATTATAAAGCGGAATAGTTTGTTTGATTGTTTGTTTGAACGCCCTAATCTCAGGAACTACTGGTCTGATTTGAAAAATTCTTTCAGTGTTAGATAGCCCATTTATCGAGGAAGGCTATAGACTATATTTTACCATGCTAAGACTAATAGGAGTGAAGAAATAGAGGAAAATGTGGAAAAAATGGGGTAAATTATAAGGGCTTATATCTCATGAACTACTGGAGCAATTTTTCTGTTATTTGGCACAGATAAGAAGTAGATCACGTGAAGGATCATAGGCTTGTGGACTAATTTGTCTGTAAAATGTCTAATATAATTATGTGGGCGAAGCCGCGCGGAATGTCTAGTTTATTATGTTATATAGAATAAAATGTATTTTAGTAAAACAAAATTATTTCAATTTTAGATAGGATACTACTAATTTATTATTTTCTTGCAGAGTGGTTGAACCCAAAAGAGCTGTGCCAAGGGATGAAATAAATAGACCTGATGCAAGTGCCACAGTGAAGAAATTGTTTGTTGGTGCATTGAAACAAGACATTGAAGAAGAGGACCTCAAAGAATATTTTGAATCATATGGAAATATTGTATCTGTGAGCATAGTCACAGAAAAAGAAACTGGAAAAAAAAGGGGATTTGGATTTATTGAGTTTGATGACTATGACCCTGTAGATAGAGTATGCTGTGAGTACTTGTTAAAATATGTTTATATATTTGAAGTCCACACAACAAAAAATGTATTAATATTCTATTTGTATTTGTGTAATACTTACAGGTTAGACATCCATTTATCAATCAATCATCATGATCACGAATCATTATCAATCCATTCATGTTTTAGCTTAGCAGTAGATCAGCTGCATGGTACATTAAATTCTTAGACATATTTTAAGTGATTAAAACTTTTACTTACAGTACAACCCAACCACAAGGTGAAAGGTCATAAGCTGGATGTTAAGAAGGCCCTGTCTAAGACTGAGATGGCAAGTGGTGGCGGTGGTGGCCGTCGCTCTGACCGTGGAGGTGGTGGTGGTGGTGGTGGCTGGGGAGGTAGACGTGGCCAGCAGAATTGGGACAATTCAGGTACAAAATTTGCTTTGAAGCAGTTTTACTTTTATTTATTAGGATGCTAAAGAGCTAAAATTTTTGATCAACCAGTAGTTTAATTGTTTTAGTATGGGCATTGTATAATACCACAGTTTTTTATTTCTTTTACCTGAAATGATTTGATTTTTACTGTGTGATATGATAACATCTTCTGTACCTATACCTGATTTGATGACGTCACTTCAACTAGCCAACTGTCTACAGATATCTTGAACAGTACTAGAAAATGTTCTAATATCAATAGGGATGATGACAAGGTCAAAGATTAGCGAATTTTATTAATAAAATAAAGAAATAACGGTACAAAAATAAGTGTTTCCAAAATTTCAACTTGATAGCACTTGTATTTTTTTTGTAATGCGCCTTCAAAATAGGATATTTAAGTCAAATTTTTTTGTAACTAAATTTCTTAATATTTTTGTACCATTACTTTTTTTATTATACTTACATTAATTTTGTATACAACTTATATAATTTAAAGCAACTTTTGTTATGAAACCACTTTCATAAATGCAATAATTAATATAGCTATCGAACAAAGTTCTCCCGCAATGTCTGGCTACAAGCAACTCTAAGCTGACGTCATAATCGAGTAGCACTTTATATGGAGCGTTTGGGGCAGGTTTATTTTATGACCATATATTTTATGAGTCATATCTTATTATTCTTTTACCGATGTTTCTATTTTTGAAAGGTCTTTCGATTACCAATAAGAAAAAAAACAGTCATCATGCCTATTCTCACATTTCTTTCAGGGTATGGTAACCAAGGCGCATGGAACAATCAGAGCCCATGGGACAACTCTGGGGGATGGGACAGTCAGGGATATGGTAATCAGGGTGGATGGGTGCAAGGAGACTTTGGAGGTGGCTACCAGCAGAACTATGGTGGAGGTCCAATGAGACAAAACTACAATAACCAGAGGTCGCAACCTTATAATGCAGGTGTGTAGGACAAATTACTAGTAATTCTTTTCTTTTGCGATAAAAATAGCTCTTTTATCCAAGTTTAATCAAAATAGATACAGCCGTTTATACTTGAAAGCATAATGAAATATTACATTATTAAGTATTAAAAAAAAAATTATTACTTACATTTTTCTTTTAGTATACTGTTTACTAGTGTTAAGACATTGTTCTAGTAGAAAATGTCATAAAAATAGACAAGATAACCAACAAAAACTCATTAAAACTGATCTATATTTCAGGTGGATCTGGTTACGGCAATAACGGAGGGCAAAACTATATGAGTGGCTCCAACGCTGGTGCTGGGCAACGCCAGTACTAAAACACCTAATGTCTTGTAAGTATTTCTTCTTATATTTATTTAAGTACTACAATTTTCCGTCCTGAGCTTTTCTTTTAAGTTTTTAAACACCTTACACTTAACATTAGCTTAGGGACAAAATACTCATATCTGTGATATAAATTAACATGTAAATAAGAAACAATAAAAAGATTTTTATAGGATGAAATTATTATAGTAGTATTGTTGAGTAGCATGAGTAAAGTTTGTTGATATCATTTTACTAAGTACATAATTTACACTATAAAAAAACTTTTACAACACAAAAAACAACCTGATTAAACTATCGTAAAAACTTTCTTCGGTAACTTTAGCAAAAAAATTGGCAATAAAAAAAATTAAGGCACATTTTGCTGTGCAAAATAATAATATCAATAGAACATTATTATTATACAGATCCAGAAAAAGTACTGTCTCAAAATTTTTATAGTTCCATTGCCGTGACTATCGCTTGTCTTGGTAACTGCGTTTAAATATGTTATAATATTATCTGACTTACTAAGAATCTCTTTTTTATGTTTAAATATATAATTACACACTTTTATGAAACATTAAAATAATTTTAATTTTGTACTTAGACGCGAGGCTCCGCCGCCTTATTGATTTATTTGCTTATATTAAGTTCCCCCTATATAATAAAAAGCTTCACATTATGTATACCAAGTGTAGGCCAAGGGAAAAATGTATTTTAGCCAGGTTACACTGTACACATTTCATAGGCTACTCAATCTTACTCAGACTTCTTTAACATTATTGCTTCCCATAACAAACAAGTGAACAACGTTAATATAAGTAATTTTTTAATGCTTAGGTGACAAGTCGCTTAGTCGAAGCTAGGCAGGCAGATAGAGTAGAAGGTAGGCCAGGAGATCTAGCTAGTGAGGGCCAGCGGACTACCACTCAGTCTGTTATATATTATATCAGTATAAGGTTTGTTCTCAACTTACTGTTTAGGCACTAGCAACATTATTGTGTAACACACTCACAGTTTTTACATATTGTTATGTCAGCACGGTTTTAACGGTTTAAACTTTAAAGTAATTCGAGATTCTATTGTAAAAGCTGTGTATCAGTCACTTTTGGCTTAACTTTTACCTGTTGTTTTACATTCCAATGTTAATGAAGTGTAAATGTCGATTGTCACTATTTTACATTACGATTATTGTATCATTGTATCATTTAGGCCTATTACTTGATTGCATAATATGCATATTCAATTTTATTTTCATGTTACAAAAATATGGACTATTTAAGTTATGTTACGGTGTAAACATTTTTATTCTTATGTTAGATTTTAGTATTTGTGTGATGAATTAAAGTAATACTATTTTCCATGGACTCTTCTACACTTGGACGAGCCATCGTCGAAAAGGCCATGGTAAGTGGATTGACTAAATAAAACTATGGGGATTTATTTACGTTTTTTATTCAACTCTCTTAATATAAGAAGCTGGCAACATTGACTAGATTATTTACAAGTTCATAATATACAGTTTACCAATCTGCAATTATTATTGATGGAATTTTGCTTTAAAGAATCAGGTGCCTTACTCCCGAAACTGATATCGATTTCGACTTTCGATTTCAACGGTTTTTGACACTTTAGTCATGCTTTAGACATCTAAAAAAGCGCTATTTTGGATGTCTAAAGTGTCAAAAACCGTTGAAATCGAAAATCGAAATCGATATCAGTTTTGGGGAGTGAGGCCCCAGTTCATTATTTACAATAACTTATAATGGTAATGTCATTAGCGACGTGGTTGTACCAAGTCGCAAATGTCACTCGAAAATCATCATTATCTGTGGATATAACCCAGATATTTATAGAAAACGACGATTCTCGAAAGACTTAAAAGTTTCACCACATTGGCTCATCGTGGATAACCATGATTGCGAAACTGTCATACCGTTGTATTACTGACCTCCATTATACAAGTACGCTGGACTTAGGCTGGGTTGCACCAGAGGCGTAGTTAAAGTTAGGGTTATCGTCAAATATGGCGTCCATTATGGATTTTTACTAGGGATTTGACAGTTCATTTGACTTATTGTTATGGTTAATGTTAAAGTAAGTTGGTGCAGCCCCCCTAAGGGTTACCCACCTGTTTTTTGTGCCTATTTGAAGCGGAATCAGCGCCCCCAATGAGGGGGAAGAGAACTAAATCTGACGTAAATATGTCGTTTGAAAATCGCTATATTGGCGCTGATAGCAGTAGTGAGAGTAATTGGAACTAATACTAGTGATGACAACTGTTGTTATTGGTTGTGGTTACGTCAAATTTAGTTCTCTTCCCCCGCATTGGGGGCGCTTATTCCGCTTAAAATAGGCACAAAAAACAGCAGTCATTTCAAAGGGTATCATAAGTCCAACGTACTTGTATAATGGAGGTACTGACCTCCGTAGTATGCATAGACGATATGGCGTATACACGTTCTTAACTGGTTTAACTTAACTTGCTATTGGGTTAAAAAAATTAAGTGATAATAATGTAGGGTGTGTATGTATCATTTATAAAATAATTATATATAATAATTCACTGTGAGAGTAGCAGCGCTGAAATAGTATTTTCCCAAACAAAAGTTCTTACAGCGCTGCTACTTTCACAGCGCTTTCAACACACAACAGCTATTTTATAGCTATAGGGATTAGGACCCATACACACCCTACAGTATTATCACTTATTTTTATTACACCTTCTTTAGTAGGTACATGATTCCACATCGTATTACTGTTAGGCGTAGCTTTTTTCTTTTATTTTTTAAACGGGCAAAAGGCCCACCACACATTCCCACCACTGCAACTCCTGTGTCGCCAGGATCAACAGTGGTAACCAACCACGAAAACCCTTTGATATGATCTCAGGGATGCCCGAGGGACAAGCTAAATCTGTCTTGGGACCCGCAACGAAATTAATCAGAAGAAATGTAGGAGGAGTAGGAGATACCAATTTATAAGCGTAGCTTATATAATAAAACAAAATTAGCACAATAAAAATAACTACTTGTTTATATCTGGTTGCGGTTGGTCCGGTAAGCATGGACACGCTGTCCCGTACGGAGTTGAGCTCAGCATGGGTGGGAAGAAGCCTGTTGCTGCCGCTAGTTGTCTGTAAAGAAATAAGCATTTAGAATACAGTGGAAAGGTATTTGGTTTTTTATGATGACAAGGATATCAGACAGATCACCTGACTTAAAACGATAGCCGCCAACTGTGGACAGTTGTAACGCCAGAGGAAATATATGTGTAATATCTGAAGTTGTGAGTTGCTTTCCTGCTCTTAAAAATCATAAGGCATCTATCTATAATCTATATATTAATACGTGAGAGAAAAACTTTGTAACCCTTTTTACGAAAAATGGGGAAACGTAGGTGCATGAAATTTCGCACAGTTATAGTTTATATGGTGAAGGAGTGCATATATTATTTTAAAATTATGCTTTTATCATATACATTTTTAACAAATAAAACGTTACACACACTACGACACTACTACTAGGAAAAATGACAGATTTTTGAGTGACAAGCCTATACATACGAATTATACTCTTTTATTTATGGTTAAAGTCTGTTGACAACAAGTTGACAAATTAAAAATGGATTGTTTTTTTTATTTAATTTTATATATTAGGTATTAGAATGCAAGTCTGAGATCAGCTGAGTCCCAGAGATAAGAGTTGAAAAAAACTATGATGAAGTCAATATTTTTTACAAAATATAGGTAGCAGTCCTAATGTCGTTGCAAGTAAGGTCGAATTTCGATTAGGCGATCTCTAGTGTCCTTAAGAGGAGTCCACACCGCCGTTTTTCCATACAAACGCTGTCCCCTGTTTCCTCCCTGGATAATGCCGGTAGAGTTATGATTTTTTTCCTGAATATCTATGGCCACTATTAGCATGTCCCTATGTTTTCTTTTTTTCATAATTTTATTATTAAAAATGATAAGAACGTCCAAAAACCCAAAAAAATGGCCAGATTTTCCTCTGTGTTCAAACACCCAGAAAACAAAACTGGCTAGAATATACAAAAAAAAATAAAACATAGGAACACAGCTCAAGCCTTGCTTTAATTCTTAAAGCTTCTTCTTAAAGCTTCTCCTCTTTTGGAGAAGGAATCAGCGGACAACGAATCGAAGATTTTCTGTTCTTTTATTAGAACTTTTGTCGTGTTGTCTCTATCGCGCTCTGCGGTGGGAGACTTGAGATTGGTGAAATAGCAATACATTTTCAAATACCTATTTTCAGATTCTCTCGCCCCTGGTGTGGTGTATCCTCTTAAAAACCTTAGGCGGTAGGCCTCCATACCCTACCCTAATTGCCCTAAACACAACTGTGGTTTAAGGTGACGCCGCGTTAAAGTAAAAAACCGTGTTGGATATGTTTTAGACTGCTTGTTTTCTATGAGAGAAAACGAGCAATGGAACAGCAAAAAATGGAAAGGGCGTAAGCGACAAAATAGTTTTTGTCGCGTTATTTAAAAACCATAAATACATTTAATATACCTAAGCTATGGGCAAACTAAAGTGTATGGTTGAACCAATTTATGTACAAATTTTGGAAGCTTAAATCACACTCTGTTGGCAAAATAGGAGTCCCTTTTTTTACAGAGGTATTGTTTCATTATTCTGTGTTATAAAAGTTGACCAATCGTGTTATGCTATGGGTAATTCAAAGACAAAGTCATGATGAATACTGAAAATGAACTTAAATTTCTTAGCTTTAGTCACTGCTGAGAAAAATCGATATCGCCAAATTATCAAGGCGTCGCTTTAACGATGTTATTTTCTGTGAGGACGTGGATATTGATCGAGTCCAGACGGTCCACCATTGTAATATGGTCAAATGATTATATTAGATAATACCTAGCAAAGAAATATCGTGAAAAATGAAAATTACCTCGTTGCCGCCAACAAGTAATATCACTTGTCGTATTAGATAAATTTAAAATGCAGCAATCGCTAACGAACAAACAGTTTATTATTAGGTTATAACTAGATGACGAACGCAACTTAAAATTAATGCCAAAATTGATCATTTATCGCGGTCGGTTAAAATCGGTTTAGCGGTTTGGGCGTTAAGAGGTAACAGACAGACAGACACACTTTCGCATTTATAGTATTAGTATGGATCCCGATACGACGACACCTTTTTTGGATTTTTCTCATAGAAACTTCAAGATATTTACCTATACTGCTGGTCGAGATGCGCCTTTTCGATCCGTTTGTCTTTTGCTCGTCTGTTTTGGAACCATATTTTAACTTGGGTTTCGCTCAGTGACAGAGCCGTAGCTAGTTCACATCTGTAAGAAATGAGAATAGTACATTACGCACTTAGGGCAGGAAAATATTAAGAAATGTCTCAGATGTTGTTGACCTCGGCTAACATTTCAATATGTGATCTGAGGCTTTCTTATTTACTGCCCATGGTGCGAATACTATTTTTCTCCTCGACGGAGGCGGAAAACGGTGACTTCGCTCCGAGCTTTGCTTGGTCTTAATTTGTCTTTAATCTGCATATTGGTGCTTTTTTCCTAAATAATTTGCCTAGGCAAAGCTCCATGCGACGCCCACAGAGTAGGCGCGGATTTATAAATAGGCCGCGGCCTAGGAGTGGCAGCGTCCATAGGGGGCCGGTAGATTTCGTACATGGGGCGGCGGAAATAAAGTTGCCTACACTCATAAAAAATATAAATTCGGCACTGCTACATGGTGTCGACACATTTAGCTTGTTGTACACTCCACGCCACAGTATTCGATTCAACTTAAATATAATATGTATAGTAAAAAAAGTATTAAATATACAGGGTGTAACAAAAATAAGTGATACTTAATACTTTAGGGTGTGTATCTGTTCCTTGTAGAGAGTTCACTGTGAAAGTAGCAGCGCTGAAAGACCAACAATTTTTTTCACTTTTGTATGGGGAAACTCGTGACGCTCGGGCCCTTGCCCATACAAAAGTGAAATTTTTTTTTCGTCTTTCTGAACTGCTACTTTCACAGTTAACTCTCTACAAGGAACACGTACACACCCTAAAGTATTATCACTTATTTTTGTTACACACTGTATATCCGTTGTCTGGTACCTGTAACACAAGTCCTTCAGGGGGCCAGACTGACGTGGTGTGAAGCGTCCATAGATTAAAAAAAAACTAACCTAGGTCTTAATGAGTTGTCTTGAACGAGCAATCAGAGAATAATAAAGCAGTTTTCCGCACCTTCTCGCTCTAGCTACGTACTCCCCTCTCGCGTACTCCAGCTCGAGCCGCAGCGTCTGGTGAGCGGAGAACGTGGTGCGCTGCCGCCGTGGTCTGCTCTCTTTCCGACGCCTTCGAGCGACTGGAAAAGTAAGGATACAGTTGGAAGGTATAAATAATATGTCTTCCATATCAAAGTCAAAGAAGTCGCTCTTGTATGAGTAATGAGAATATAATATTATGTAGAATATTATAAAAGTTATCAATTAATCACTTGTGTGTCGGATAACGGATGTGGGAATGATCTCTACCAAAATTTTACATTTTAGTTCCTTTGGCCGAAGTATAGCCTCCGTTTTTGAAAAGTAGAAGAAATAGGCAAGTTTGGTGTATAAATGGCGAGTTTTCATTTGTGTCTAGTAAGTGAATTTTCTAAACAACAACGTGCAGTATTTAAATAGGTAAAGCATATTAATATTTATTTATCCAACAGGAACGTGTAAATATTTTAAAGAGGCCTAAATTTCCGATATTCGACCAAACGAATATTTTGTTTCCACATTACGCGAGCGGGTGTGCAATATAAATTATGATTACATAAGGTTTCTTCCTATAATCACGGGATATTGTTATGGGAGCTTGTAGGAGTTCCGAATCCGCACCATACTGCCGGAGCGACCCCGGAAGAGAGAAACCTCACCTTCGGGCAAGGGTGAATCACGATTTTTATAATTAGTATGCAACTCGATAGCCTCGTATCATGGTGGCCAGATTGTTATGAATATACCTGTATCGTGTTTCATTGATGGTATTTTGTTGTATGACTTAAGTATATGAGTAATACTAGTACCGTATATTTTTGGACTCCAACAAGTTACGACCAAAACGCTTAAAATTCCCCCTAGGTATTTTGATCGTTTTGATTGTTTTTAACGCTAAGTGGAACGCGGGGATTGTAAATAGCCATTCTGTGTTATGCGTAAGCAAACATTAATTATGCTTCTTAATGTAGTGCCATAGTAGTAACATAACTTAATGTAGTTATGCCAGTTCCTTAGGGCCTTAGACTTTTAAAGAACGGGCTTAGCATGACCATAGTAAAATGCTAAAGAATAGAAAATAGAAATACTTCCAGATTATTGGAGCAAGTGACTGATTTCCTTAGTCAATCTGTCACCTCGGCTTGTCTTCTAAACTTCTATTTCTGCTTATATTATGTAACAGATTCGACAAGTCATCATAACACCGATCAATCTGTACGGTTATTCCCCCTTGTCCACTTGATAAATAGGAAGTAAGGTTTCTATTGGCCGGTAAAAAAATGTAAAGGATTTAGCGACATCCGGAAATGTCCATCGAGCAACTGTCGCGAGCGAACCTTGTGGCGCGTGATTTCGCGTCCGGCTGATTCGCCATTAACGGCCGTGTTCATGGTTCATTACGCCAAGCCGTACAGCTTCATGATACGTGGCATGATTTAACTTATGAGTTATGACATAATTTCGCCTTTGAAAAGCCCAATATACTACTACTCAGGTAATCAGGAATTTTAAAAAATTCTTATCACAAAATCTGTACCTACGTTTTATTGCCGCTGGCCTTCTGAAATGTTTTCACTTTTGTATTGATTCCCTCCTTATTGTATTTATGTCGATTGGTTATTTGCTGGATACAGAAACACAAAAGGACAGCGGGGCTAAAATGGTCGCTTTGAAGAATCATGATATGAATCATAATATGATTCATTTTTCTAGAATCGCAAAATGCAACTCTGCTTGCAATTCATTTCTGTATTTTTGTACTGATTTGACATTTGTCAGTTTGACAGTTTTGACAATTCATTTCGAATTGATTGAGAGGAATTGCTAAATGTGACCATTTTAGCCCCGCTGATCTCTACCTTATCAATACTCTATCGTAGCCCTAATGCCCGGGCCGCACCTGCGTAGTGCTTCGTACTTAAAACGGTACCATTGGATGATCTGCGTGTACTGTCCAATGGTCCAACGTAACGTCCAATGTCTCATAGCACGAAGCTTCGTACGATAGACGCATGTGCGGCCGCGGCATAAGAGCCACAGCGGCTACAACACATTAGCAATTTATCTATCGTTTGTATCCGTCTCTAACGACGAGTGGTCTTCGATCATCGATGTAAAAACTTTGTTGCAAGTTAGCCTAGCAAATAGAGATCAAAGCATTAGTTTATCCAGTCTCATAACGAGATAAACTGTAACGTGTGTTCCAAAGTTTAAAGGTAAGACAAAACATTGCTCGCATGCTGCCTGTCGTTAAAGTGAACAAATGCGTGAGAGGTTCGATCATTTCCTAAATGTGGTTATTGTACGAGTATGAGGCATAATGCCAACAATAGGGAGCTTGAGTGATACATCTTATTTAATGATGCTCATGATGTGGAGTAGGAAATCAGGACCCCGCCTTTATTGTATACGCTACCAAATGAAGATTCGTAATATCTTAATTATACGTTATTTTCTTCCTATGTGAGTACCTATATTATATTGCAAACAATACTTTTGTGGGCAATAAGTTATACTAGAGATCGCCCAATGGTCGAAATTCGACCTAACTTTCAACGACATTAGGACTACCTACTACCTATATTTTTGAAAAAAATATTGACTTTATCATATTTTTTTCAACTCTTGTCTCCGGAATTCAGCTGATCTCAGACTGGCCGTATAAGCCAAATTGTCTAATAGTATCTAAGATTCCAGTATATATTAAGTCTATGTAAGATTCAATAAAAAAAAACTATAATCCATTTTCAATTTGTCACTTTGTTATTATTAAACTTTTTAATCGGGACTTAACGCGACTTATTTAAGTTAAGTCCCGATTAAAAAGTTTAATTATAATGCAACGCGAAAGTTTAAAATGTCATCTTGTCACTTTGTTGTCAACAGACTTCAACCATAAATAAAAGAGTATAATTCGTATGTATAGGCTTGTCACTCAAAAATCTGTCATTTTTCCTAGTGTGTGTGTTGTAGTGTGTGTAATGTTTTATTTGTTAAAAAAATGTGTGATAAAAGCATAATTTCGAAATAATATTAGCTCTATGCACTCCTTCGCCATATAAACTATAACTGTGCAAAAATTCATTCACCTACGTTTCCCATTTTTCGTCAAAAGGGATACAAAGTTTTTGGCTCACGTATTAATATATAGATTATTTTTTACTAGATGACGCCCGTAACTCCGTTGCGCCAACATTCGTTTATCGCGCGGGAACTGTACATTTTCCGGGATAAAAAGTATCCTTTGTCCTTTCCCGGGACTCAAAGTATCTCCGTACCAAATTTCAGCTAAACCGGTTCAAAGGTTTGGGCGTGAATAGGTAACAGACGTCAGACAGACGGACACACTTTCGCATTTATAATATTAGTATGGAATATCATTTTTAGGTACCTACTCTACCATTATTTCTTGGATGTGCACTAGTTTTTTTGCCAAAGGTAAGTACTTAAATAAATTCGCTACGCAACAAAAACTCACGTGCACACACAAACCAATGAATTAAGATAATATATCTGACGACATTTAATCAGATATATCCCGAGCACCCTCGCATGTTATTTCAGCGATTAAAAATTGATTGTGTTTAATCAACAATGCTAACCATGGCATAACAGGGCTCTAATAGGGGGTCGAACCCTTAATATTCATTATGGTCCCCTAATTACTGATGCGTTCGACCATGGTCCTTCGAGATGAGAGTGGCACACCTGACTTGGTCGTTTTTTGTTTTCAATTCACTTGCAAAGAAATTGATATTGCAAGAGTTTCTGCTCCGCCGAGTTTCAATTGAAACCAATAGACGCTGAATAGAATATCTATCTTTAGCTTTTCTCGAGTAAATAGGAACGTGTTTATTTGTATTGTTAGAAATTTTTCCTGTTGTATTCTTTGATTTTAATTTTTGATCAGATCTGACGTAGGCTTTATTAATTTAAACCCAACCAAAAACAAAATCTAGTTTAGTCGAAATTATGGGCCGTTAATGTTAAGTTCTTAGGTTAAGACCCAGTTTCATCAAGCAATGTTAAATAAATAATGGCTTGTTAAATCAGTTAACGGCCTGTTAGAGCTATCGAGCGTTCCACCATACGCTAATGTCATATCAAATCGCCTAACACGGTGTTAAATTTCAATTCCTGCTGGGGAGGTCCGTTAAATATATAACAGGCCGTTATAATAGTCAAAACAACAACTGTCAAAGACAACATCCAATATCAATAAAATAATCTGTTTTGACATTTGAGCGTTTCCGCCATGTTTCGCCAGAACCTTACATATTATTTTTCATGTTATGCATAATTAATTATTTTCATTTTGTCAAAAATTCAGCCCTAGGATTTTCCTTGACATTGCAAATACACTGACTTGTATCAAAATTACCAAACCGAAATAAGTACTTAAATAAAAGTTCGTATCATGATTCTTGTTTTCAGCTTTGACAGATCATAATTATTAACCTAGTAAATTAAAAAGAACTATTGTAGTGTAACAAATGTATGCGATCAGTGATATTTTAATTTGGTCGCATTATCTACCAGATGACGTATTATACGAATAAGGTGAAAATGACACATTGTAGCCAACATGTCGTATTAAACTTGTACATTGCAATTTCGTCACCTTATAACAAGGACGAACGAATTGAATCTTATTCACTCGTTTTGCATTTACTAATCCGCTGTTAAATTTTGTGGGACATAAGTATTTTAACAGTCTGTTTAATTTTCCAAGGTCCGTTAAGTAATGCCTTGTTAGGATTTAACAAACAGAGGTTGGTGAAATTGGGTCTAAGGTTGTTTTATATTTGTATTATGTACTTAATCATTATGTATTCGGTAACGCCTCCGTGGTCCAACGGTTCAGAGCTTGGCTCTTGACTCGGAGGTCGTGGGTTCGATTCCCGCGTTGGAAACATGTTATTTCCAAGTTTGGTTAGGACAATGCAGGCTGATCACCTGATTGACAAGTAAGATGATCCATACGTCGGACGGGCATGTAAAAAGTCGGTCCTGTCCTGCGCCTACACACACTTGGGTACTATGAAATGACTCCTGCGTAACTGGCCTGGTCACCGAAACCGGTGTGGGAGTTATTATGTATTCGGTATTAATTATTTATTACTTACATTTTATGAACCAATCAAATCCTGGACAATCAGGGTTTATCTGGTTCATGAAAGGCCGTTAGCAACTTGTAGTCGTTTGATAGGTTTTATATTTCATTTTAGTTCGTGATATTTGTGAATATACAATATACATATACACATAATAATGGAAAGTTGACCTGGTGCTGCAGCATCACCTGGTAATCAATAGGATATCCAACTCCTCGCCAACTAAGAGCAGAGGTTTCGTGTTTGGGCTCATTTTAATTGTGACAACCAGTAAGAAGTAGATAAAGTATAAACAGTAAATATTTACATGCTGCTGCTGCAGTATCACCTGGATTCTATAGGAACCGAGCTTCGTATGAACCCAAAGTGGAGGTTTCATGTTTGGGCTCATTTTAACGGCCTCATCGAAAAGGACATTGATAGATGGTAATCATGAGAATATGATTCTGTTGATAGGAATTATTCTGCACTATAACCAACAAAAGTTTAAAAAGTACGAAATAAAATTAAATTAAGAAATTTAAAAAAAACCCCCGCCAAACTTTAAAAAGTAATGAAATAATATTCACTGCCTTTAAGTTCAAATGATTCCTAACTTGTGTAAAGTAATAATTATTTTAGTCCATAATTGTTATCAAGGTGTGTCGGGGGACCGCTAATGTAGATGTTTAATTTAACTTAACAAGTTTAAGGATCAATTCACAGCGATCTGAATCGAGATAGGTAATCACTAATCAGCGATTTGGCGGTTGTAGGTTGTAGTTTACTTTTCGGTCCCCCGACACACCGTGACAACAATTATGGACTAAAATAATTATTACTTTACACAAGTTAGGAATCATTTGAACTTAAAGGCAGTAAATATTATTTCATTACTTTTTAAAGTTGTTTTGGCGGGGGTTTTTTTTAAATTTCTTAATTTAATTTACACAAAGATTACAGAACGAATATTTGGCATGATAGTATGTATATTAAGCTCTGGAATAACACTATAAGTAGGTAGGTATACTCCTTATTCGAACAATGCATTGTTTATGTAATTTACCGTGGATACTCCAAAGCTTGTTCAACAACACAAAATATAATGATAATAATTAACTATAATTGGATGACATTTTAAAATGTAACTCTGTCACGTTCTGTAACAATATCGGTAAATCAATTCCAATATATCAGGATTGTTTTGCACGAGCGGGCAAATCCTCGCGCCCACTAGACGCGATGTTAAACGACACAAATTGTGGCTAATGTAAATCACGATGTTGTTCCCAGTGAGCGAGCGCCACGTGCCCGCTCCCACACTTAGGGTTGCCAGCGCTAAACTGAAAAGCCGGACAAAGCTTAGCCGGATATTTGTACAGAAAATCCGGAAACTCTACTATTGACTACTTAGAATTTATACTCTCAGTATAAACTGTTCGGCAACGAGTGTGGATTTTTTTTTCTACTTAATTGATAGAATTTTACATCATATAGGTACGTTAAAAAATCCTGTCTGTGTCCGGCTTTATCCGGACGCCTGGAAACCCTTTCCACACTCCGTCCAGTTACGTGCACATTAAGACGTAGCGGGCCGCATTTACATACACGTTTTGTCATGTATTGCGTACTTGGTTAAGGGTCTGTCTCACCACTTTCTGATAAAGTACCTAATAGGCTATTCAGAACTTTTTTGACAGTATCTCCATACTTGATCTGTCAAGTTAATTGGTAGATAGCCTAATCAGAAAGTGGTGAAATAGGCCCTTAAACTTTTAAAACGAACTTGTATGAAAAACGCAGTTTGTCACGTTGCGCCCCGACATAATTAGATCCTATCTTCTTTATTCTACTTCGAAAGTTCGTGAGTTGTCTTTATATTGGCGGCATAGAGGTTTGATCCAGATGTAAAGGAAATTTGGACGCACTTTATATTTTGCGCAGAGCAAACTTAGCCTTAGAGAAAGCAAAATGTACACTTTTTAAATAGAGCCCACGTGAAATACCTGTACTTAACCTTTTTTGATGAAAGGTACGTGTAAGGTATAAGTGCCCTAATTTAACTAATTTTAGAGAATGATATTATTAAATATCAATATTTCATAAACCTTATTAATGTTCATAAGATAGAGCCCTTATTGACCCTAATTTTGTGGTCAAAATATTTTGTATTTCTGTGTTCATTGAAAAACTACAAAGTCGTCATGACGACATACATAATTTAAAAGCACTTATCGTGTACGAATATGTATGCGTCCTAAGAATTCTAACTTTAAATACTTACTTTCAATGATGATGATACCTAATTCTCATTCCAATAACAAAGCCCAAGGTAATGTTTATTGAGTTAATTTTCGTTTCAGTTTCACGGCCCGTTGTTCCGTAATAGTTATAAGAGTCGAACAATGGATTTTATAACAGTATAGCAGAACAGTGCGGACAATTTTAACACGAGGGTGGGTCTGAATGAGGCCCGGCTCGCAGCTATAGCGGGGCGCTCGAACGTGGTGTTATAATCGCATCAGCTACGACGGAGCTCCGCCTCGCCTTCCGTTCGAAATTCAAATGTTTTTTAACGACGCGAAAAACCTTTATGATTCCATTTTCGTATAATCTCATCGTATTTCGTCCGTAAAGAACATTATTCGTACAATAAGAACGTTGGTGTTTTATTAATTTTATTTGTCGTACGAAGAAATTATTAATCAACATTCTTTATAATTGTGCACGCACTAAAAGTAAAATTTTGTATGTTAGTTACGCGGTTTTCTACGGACGTCTCACGTCTTATGGCGGCTCTCGACATAGGCGAACGCGTTGGCCAACGCGTCTGCAGACGCGTTGGCCCAATGTGTAGAACGGGCGTTCGCGCGTTGGCCGTAGGTATTTAGACGTTGGCCAACGCGCGAACGCCCGTTCTACACATTGGGCCAACGCGTCTGCAGACGCGTTGGCCAACGCGTTCGCCTATGTCGAGAGCCGCCATTAGGCGTTTCGTAGCACCTTCGTAGGCCTCGTAGGGATGTTCTGTGGCAAAGTGGTAAATTGTGTTACTTTTTTATATTTTTCAATTGATTAAACATAGTATTCTTTGAACTTGCCGTATGTCATCGCTTTCTAGAAAGTAAATAGTCAACGAAAAACTACTTTCTAGAAAGAAGCTTTCTATTGACCACATCTAGTAGAAAAATCAACTGAACTTTAGAATGATTACCATGGATGGAGCTAGGTTCGATTGAACGTAGAACACAGCAATAAAAATACTTACATAATAAAAGGCTAAACGTAAACATTTTCCCTGTGAATCAAAAGGAATGGTCGGCAAAGAGTGGACGGAGCTTTAAGCTCGATGCAACGCAGCTTATCTCTCGCGGCTCCCTATTATACTTATTCAAAGTATTTTTCTAGTAATATTTTTATTAAGAACTCAGATAATATTTCTTTGATCCCAGGACTCTTTATGTTGTATGAAAGACCGTTAACTTGTAACGATTTTATTTATTTTTATTTTATTTTTCGCTTATCTTTTAGATTTTGTATAAAGTTTTCTCAGTCTACGTTACCCAATCTCTACTAATATTATAAATTCGAAAGTGTATTTGTCTTTTTATAACCTAAACCGCTGAGCCAATGAAAATTTTTTTAACCCACCAATCCCCAAGCGGCAGCCGGCTGTCGCATAACAATTGAAAATCTATTGTGTCTGCGATGCCCACGATGGAGGTGTTAAGAGCGCACCTGACCCTAACTTGACTACATACTTAAACCTAGATCTCAAAATCTGTAAGGTCTAGAAAACTGATTTTTTGACACTTACTACTGAAGTTACTTACTTCAGTTCATGAAGATTGCTCAAGACGAAAACACGATTACTGAAAAAATGCTCGATATTTTCTTTTTTATAAAAAACCTTGTTTTAGACACATTTTTGCTTGAATCTTCGAGGTTTGCTGACTTTTCTTTAATATTTTTTAATATCTAAAAAGGCATTATTATTAAAACCTAAATTTGCTCAAAGCACTTTTTTCATAATCATTATAGTTCGTCTTTTATTCAAGTAAAACTAACTTGGCAATGATTCGGCGTCGTTCTTTTTCACCTGGCATATGAAAGACGGGCGTGAGTGTGAAGAGAGAAGGACAATGTTTGATTTTTGGAGTCAGGAACGCTCTTAATGAAAGACGAAGAAAGGTTACAAGGAAACAATTTTGATCCGGGCAAAATATGCGATTTCGTTTCGCCTTTGAATTGTTGCGGAACGAAGTTGCGAGCAATGTTATTGACGGAGACGAATATTCATTATCGACGGAGAGCTGGCGACCAAATCGGTCATGTGGCTTCAGCTGTATCAAAACTCCGTTAGCTACTTCCCTGAACAGCCTTTTCTGATAATCGGCGTGCTGGCGTGCTGGCTGGTCGTGCGCGGTGGGTATGGGTGTAGTGGGGTGGGGAAAAAATGGGGAAAAATATTTTTTCCTTTTTTTCCCCACCCACTACTTTCTTCTCTGGTCTTACTCAGGTTCAGCGGCTTTAATTTTCTTCCAAACAGTTGGTCTGTACTTCCTGTGCACCCAAAAAAAATTTTAAATCGATCGGGTAGTGGAAAGGGGTTGCCAGCGTTAATTAAAGGTAGGAAAATTATTATTATTTCCATGTGGGTTCAGCCAAAAACTTCTACATCAGTTTAAATAGAAGTCTTTGGGTTCAGCCTTGTTGGCTTTTTTCTGACGCGAGATTAGTTAATAGTTAGTATGTAATCCCAATAAAAAACAGACAGACAAAAATATCGGTGGGAAGGTGCCGAAAACAATTCTTGAAAACGTTGAATTTGTACGAACATTCGCCGCCCCTCAACAATTGTTGAGGGTGTTGTAACGTGGTTATAAGATAAATGGAAAGATATCTGAGTGTGAGTGTGATAACATAAAAGGAAAGACTGCGTTAGATATTTGCTCTCATCTTCTTTTACTTGTAACTTGCAACGTACCTATCTGCACAGTCCGCCGAATACATTGATTGAAAAGTCTCGTACCTATATAAGTCTGTACAACCGTTTTCCGATATTCGTTCGATACTTCTATTCGAATCCAGAGGTTTTTGTTGGAAAATGGATTGTCTCTACAGATCCTACCTTAGCTTACCTAGGATTACTAGAGAGATAGACAGATAGGTAGTAACAACGTAATACCTTTAAGGTTTATAGAAAGTATTAAAAGTGGTTTAAAATATCAGCTAGATGGTATGATATTAACCAGAAGCTGCTATAGTCCGTTATCTAATAATATATGTAGTAAAATACTAATGAGTGTTGATACCTATGTATAATATAATCCCACCAAAAACATGAAATGTAAAAGGAGCCAAGCAAAATATTGCATAGCTATTCAATACTTCTGTCGTAAAAAGTTTTCAGATCACATTCACGCCAAGCCTTCAACTTATTTTGTAATTTAAATCAACATTCAGTAAATGTATCAATAGATTTCTTTATTTTATAATTAATACTAGCTATTTGACCGAGCTTTGCTCGGTATTCGATAAAACACGAATAAAATTACATTTTCTAAAAATGATTTCTAGCTAGATCGATTTATCGCCCCCGAAACCCCCTATATACTAAATTTCATGAAAATCGTTGGAGCCGATTCCGAGATTCCAATTATATATATACATATATACAAGAATTACTCGTTTAAAGATATAAGATAGTGACTTGGCAATGAGCACTAGAGAAATAATCAGTGATTAATTGGATTTATTGGGTACCATCGGCCACATACGTCCTTACATACTAAAACACTCTAGGCTTGCCGTCTGTGTAAGTATGAACTCCTGCAAATAATATGCAGTTTTATATATTTTGTTTCTCTTGTGCTCATTGCCAAACCACTATAATACCTCCGTGGCTCAGTTGGTGGCTGTTGGTAGCTCAAGCCGGGGGTCGCGGGTTCGAATCCCGCCGACGGAACAAAAAGTTTTCAAAGTTCCTGGGTCATGGATGTGTATTAAATATGTGTATCATATAATAAAAATCTTAAATATATGCATAGTATAAAAGTATTAAATATATTTCCGTTGTCTGGTACCCGTACCACAAGTCCTTCAGGTACGGTCAGGTCTTAGCACCGGGCCAGACTGACGTGGTGTGGAGCGTCCATAGATATTATTATATTATTATTATTATAAATAATTATAAAATAAAGAAATCTATTGATACATTTACTCAATGTTGATTTAAATTACAAAATAAGTTGAAGGCTTGGCTTGAATGTGATCTGAAAACTTTTTACGACAGAAGTATTGAATAGCTATGCAATATTTTGCTGGGCTCTTTTTACATTTCATATTTTTGGTGGGATTTCATTTCTTTTTTGAAGGTTTTTTTTTCTTTTCTTTTCAGGTCACTTTTAAATAACTTTTCTGTACGTAGCTTAGTACCTATTCTCTATCTCCTTTATTAGCTGGTACCGACTTCAAAGTAATGAAGACTGTAGTATGTACAGAAATAGTTGAGATTTAGACGAATTCTGAAAAAGGCACTATTAAAGAGAAATAATTATTTAATACTTTTTAGTTAATATTCTTATTGTTTTTGCCTTGGAAGTCGGTTTTAATTTTTTGTTAAAAACTTTTAACAAAAAATTTAAAAAAATCATTCTTTTTCGTTATCTACAAGATAAGACTTTATGCGTAAATAATCAATACGAATATTAACTATTCACATTATGTTACTGTAAGCGTAATAATTGTAGTAAATGCTTGCAGTTTAAATCTAAGCGATGCTGCAATTTTGCAAACTTTTATCTTTCGACTTTAACCCTTAATTCGACGGAAATTTTTTTTCGCGATATTTTTTTTTTGTTCATGTACTTACCTTATGCGCGACTTTTAGTCGCGCGATTATTTTATCGACCTACACAGATTCAAATAAAATGCCACTTTATGACATAAGCTATAGATTTCATTTTGCTCTACGCCATTGAAAAGCAGCGGCAGCATGGGTCGCTAGACAAATGTCGGTAGAAAATGAAATCTGTAGCCTATTTCATAAAGTAACATTTTATTTGAATTTTGGTCGGTCGGTAAAATAATCGCGCGAAAAAAAGTCGTAATGCGCGCCAGCTCTTAAGGCGGGGATTAATCTCAATCAAAAATGATAACCTTGCACACAACCAAAGACCAAGCGTGTACGCATCGCAATAAGATTCATTTTAGCTTAGCATAAAACTGTAACTACTCCGGCGGACTTTCTCTATTTTTCATGATTTTTTAAATATCTTTGGAAATAAATATTAAGAAACAAAATTGTTCGGTTAAAGAGCTTTTAATATAGATTTACTAACAATTTATTCAAATAAAATGTATAATTATCCTAGTTAATACTTATATTTTGATGAAATAGGGTTTTTTCGGAGGTGAGTTTGTAAATTAATTACAGCCGAAGTATTACGTTTTATTAAAATGTTTATGGTGTAAGGTATTTTAAATATTGTGCTTTATATATCTCATATTTTTAACACTTCGTTATTATATTGGAACTAGATAACAAATTGGGGTTCATCCTCGCCTTTAGCCTGCAATTTTATATTTTTTTGGTCGTCAATTAAATCGAAAATTGATAATTATTTTATACATCAATTAAATCGAGTCAAAAAAACGAAACGCCCTAGATATTACACACACACCCTACATATTACGTACAAAATACACGCCCTAGATATTACGTACAAAAATTATCTGAAAATTCCAAATAATTTGGACATAGTATGGCAATTTCGTTAAAAGAAGAGGTAACTTTGGGATTTTTTTCTATCGAGTGAAGTTCATGATATTGTGTGATGGAAAATAAATTCCACAGTGTTAGATCCTTAACTAACAAATTACTGTATTTTTATGTCTCCTGTCACTTTTAAATCCTGAAAATCGTCCGTTTTTGGGAATACAGGGCCTTAAATCCATCGAGCCGGCTCGATGCAAGCCTTCGAGCTGGCTCGATGCGAGCCTTCGAGCTGTGAGTTTTGCGGTCCACACAGCAATTATTACTCGATTTGCAGTAAAACCAGTGCCGTAAAGAGTATTTTTTGCGCCCTGTGCGAGCTTTTACAACTGCGTCCTTGCTTTTTTAGATAATATTATATTACCCAAAGCAATGTATAGGTCTATTTTACTGTTGGAATCGTGCTTTAGGGGCGCAGCGGGAACTATTATCGGGAGCAAACCGAAAAAATAATACTCCTGCCTGGTTTGGCCATTTTTGCGCACCCCCAGAGTCTACGCCCTGTGCCTCGGCTCCGGTGGTAAAAACAATAATAATATGAACTAAAAAGTATTAAATAACTCTTACTCTATAATAGTGCCTCTTTCAGAATTCGTCTGAATCTCAACTATTTCTGTACATACTACAGTCTTCATTACTTTGAAGTCGGTACCAGCTAATTTTATCGTGAGTTCAGTTAATGTCAGAATATCTGAAGCTTTTGGGACTGGTACCGACTTCAAAGTAATGAAGACTGTAGTATGAACAGAAATAGTTGAGATTTAGACGAATTCTGAAAGAAGCACTATTATAGAGTAAGAGTTACTTTTTAGTTCATATTATTATTGTTTTTACCTTGGAAGTCGGTTTTAATTATTATTTATTTGTTAAAAATAATAATTTTACTCTTTTAGTTATCTACAAGAGTTTTTATGCGTAAATAACCACTACGAATGTTAACTATTCACATTATGTTACTGTAAGCGAAATTGTGGTAAATGCGCAGTTATCTAAGCGATGCTGCAATTTAAAAACTTTTATCTTTAAAGGTTGAGTTCTGTTCAGTGCCTTTGGACCAAGAGACACCTTCGTATGAACTTTCTCTTATTCGTAACATATGTTTAAGTTACTAGAAACAACATTTTAACCACTATGAGTCTTTTGATAGATAAATTTCAATGATTTCCATCGATTGCTCAGAGATCCCATCATCAGCTCACCAATTTGTAATTATTATACAAAATCAAGATTATATCAACATACAACAACACAAGAATTTTGAAAATCGGTCCACAAACAGCTAAATAATCATCAAAAACATCTGCTTCGATGCAAAATATTACGAAAAGCATCAATAATTGGGTCATAATGTGATGACCCATGCCATAATTATGATTTTGATGATGATGATCAAATAAATTGATGTGTTGGCTTATGCTTTCAGTTCTTTAAACAACGCCGAAATCCCCGAACCTGTATCTATAAGGATTCAAAAGTTCTGTTGGGTACCTTCGGACCCAGGGTATAACCTGATGCAAAATCTTACTTTTTGGTAGCATTTACCTCGAATGCTTTTCATGAATGAAAAAATTGAAATCACTATATGTTTCCATACAAATTTCAAGGAGTCCCCTCGAGTATACAACACAAAAAGAATTTTGAAAATCGGATCACAAACGGCTGAGTTATCGTTGAACATACAAAAAAAATACAGCCGAACGTATAACCTCCTCCTTTTTGGAAGTCGGTAAAAACCGTATGTGAGTACTTAGCATTAACTACAGAATTGCTTATATAGTTATATATTAGTAATTGGAGAAGGCGAGCTCTAAATTCATTTGACTCTACGAGCTCGGCTCCGTAGGCCGCGTAGCCCGAAAAGTAGACCTATGTATTCTCTAATCTCTACCCATTATTTTTATAGCGGTTGCTTTAGAACAGACCTTTAAAGGTTCGCGCTCACTTTGTCGGCGCGTGCCGGGGCTTGCCGGGGCGGATCGGGGCTCAGCACAGCGCAAAATGCGCTATAGCACACTATTGCCGGGCCGGGCTGCATCGCATTGACGGATTTTGAGTACTTTGGATAGCTCCAGTGCGACCACTATTAAATCACTCGTGACTCGATGTATCAAAAACGTTGCTATGTTCTACTAAAATCTACTAGACCGTGTTTTAGATTCTACCGAAAATCTACCTTTATTAATCAATGTATTCTACGTGGTTGAAACTAAAATAAAACTAAAATGTTTATATGGACTCTTCGATCACTAAAGTATGGACTGTCTTCATTATGCATTTTAATTTTTTATATTAAGTATTTGTTATATAATATCGATCTTCTATTAAAATTTACAAAAAAAATTGGACTACTAAATCGTCATTCATTTGACCTCAAATCTACCGAAAAGTGGAAATCTATGTGAAGTGTGGTCACACTGTTGCCTTGTCGCATTGACGGAAATCCGCTGCGCCCCGACACAGTGTGCGATACGCGCATCCGCTTCCATACAAATTGTATGGAGGCGGATTTTTGCGATGAGCCCCGGCACGCTGAGCCCCGGCACGGCCCGTCACAATGGGCTCACTCCTTAAGCTCACACGTAGGTTTAGTTTGACCAACTTAAAATGACGCGCCCCTCTCTCGTATTTACACTTTATTTTGAGCATAAAGTATGTATGTGAAGTACTGAAGTATAGTGGGGCACGTACTTCCGAGTGAGACATTTATAGCTTTTTACATATTGTGAGAGCATCTTAATCAGGAAGGAATCTTTTTATACTCACGGAATGCTGCAAGTCCAGCGCCGAACGCCAATTGCTGATGCGGCAACAACATCGGTCGAGGGCAAATTGGCAGGGGAGGAGGAGGGTGCCAAAACTGAGGGCCCGAAGGTAACTCCGATCGATCGTTCTCCCCAATCTCTATATCCGAGGAAGAATCACTTTCAGCACGCTCCTGATTGACTTCCTTATCTTTTTCGAGGTGGCCATAAATGCGCGCGAAAAATTTTCTCGGCGACGACGGTCGCGGAGTTTGTATGGCGGTCTTCGGATATTCGCTGTTTTCGTTCATATTCTTTTAATACAATTTTTTTATTTGATGTTCCTTTTTTAATCGAATCCTAGTTATTTATTCGTTCTACTCTTTGTCTGAATTTCCGCGAAACTCAAAATATTGTACGTAAAATCTACTTTCGTTCGACGGTACACGCGACTTTTCCTGACCACTGTAGCACGTGGTTTGACAACGTCAGGTGTTTTCCCGAAGGAGTTCTCGCCCCGCCCCACATCCGCTACCCTCGTTTGTCGGGGAAAGGGGAGACCGCCCAATGAGAAGCTCCGTACAAATCCGGCCCAATGGGCGGTGACTTTCTAATCTGAACTCTATTTTTAGGCTTTAAAATATATTCTATGCCATCTTTTAGAACTACGATTGTCTTTTAAGTTGGTTAAGATTAACTTATTTAATTGACTGTTAATGATGACAATTTTAATAATAAGAACCTGTTGGCTGTTGCCTACCTAAATTGATTGTACATTTTCTTACGGATTTCCTAACGATATCTATAAGTTACAGATTGTAATATGTATGTACGTATAATAATAATATTATAATGTATAGGTAACAGTGTTATAGGGACAGTCTCGTTCATTTCTCGAATGTAAGTATAAGATATAACAGTACCTATTGAAATTAACTAGGTAGAAGCTGGCAAAACTTAAAAAAATGGTATTACTTATTAGCCTTGAAACTGAGTTGTTTATCATTTTATCTATATCTATTATCTATCCATAGTCATATACAGGGTGTAACAAAAACAAGTGATAATACTTTAGGGTGTGTACGTGTTCCCTGTAGAGATTTCACTGTGAAAGTAGCAGCGCTGAAAGACCAAAAATTTTTCACTTTTGTATGGGCAAGGGCCCGAGCGTCACGAGTTTCCCCATACAAAAGTGAAAAAAATTTTTGGTCTTTCAGCGCTGCTACTTTCACAGTGAACTTTCTACAGGGAACACGTACACACCCTAAATTATTATCACTTGTTTTTGTTACACTCTGTATATGCTCAAACGTTGTCTGTCTACCCATCTATATAAGCTACTAAAATCTCGCTATCTGCTATATAATCTATAATTCGTTGGATTGAATTTCAATGTACGGTTCCAGCGTCACCTGAATGATGCGACCTGCTAAGCAATGAAATTGCGGTTAACATGTAATAATATTATCATTATTTTGTTTTACCAGGAAACATACAAACTCATCCCATGTTGGATCATAATGGTGTTGCCACAGTTTTTTGCCGTCATTTCACATCGATTTTGTGAGGCTCGACGTTTTAAAGGGAAATTAAGTTTCCTCCAGCTGCATCGCGCTTATAATCATTTTATAGTAGTTTTATTCTATAGAAAACAGCTGATGACATTAGCAGCCCCTGCAGACTGCAGACTAGATAGTTTGGTCGGGTTGGGTTGTTAGCGCGCATACTACGCCGACTAAACAGTTGGATTGGTGGTGAGTGCGCAGACTAGACAAAAGTCAGCCGATTGTTCTCGCACGATTCCATTCATAGCGATAGATTTTTGAATAGAACATTTTACATTTGTCAGCCAACCGTGTGTGTTCATGTGCGCGTGTGGAAACTGGAAGAACGTCGTAGATACTGATGCCATTGGCCGACATTTTGCCGATGGTTACTTAAGTTTGAAGGCAATCGTATAGCGGATTACGGATATCCATCAAACTTAAAATAATTCATGGCAATCGTAGAACAAAGACGGATCTGCAATTTAGCCATTTTACAGGAGAGCCCTTCAAAGATTTTGTGTCGTATTTTGTTTCATATTTTCAGAACTAGTAATTTAGTTGACGTGAAATTTGGGCATGTGGTTTGGTTTTATGAATTTTATAATGCACCTAATTTTAGTAGTTTTTTTTAAAGTCACATCAGTCGTTATTTCCTGGAGTATAATGTGACGTATGTAATAAACCGACGTTATTGTATGGAGTTTTGTTTTTATTTGCATGACGGTTGAAACTTTCCGCCAATATTCTAGGGATATGTACAAAACTTTATGGTCGGTTTTGAAAAGTATAGGTCTAGGAAATGGAATAAAAAAACATTAATTACTTTCACAACAGTTTTCTTTTGTAAGCTTAAATTACAATAAGATATAAGTAAGTAATCAAATTCTTGATGTAAGTAAGTATTAGAAAATTTTAAAAACTTAATGATCTTAATTCCTCTACAAAAAATATTTTCATATAAAAATAACACATATTTTTTTATAAAATAAGGGGGTAAACAAGCAAACGGGTCACCTGATGGAAAGCAATTTCCGTCGCCCATAGACACTCGCAACATCAGAAGAGCTGCAGGTGCGTTGCCGGCCTTTTAAAAAGGAATAGGGCAATATGGTAAGGGAGGGTAGGGAAGGGAATAGAAGAGGGTAGGGAAAAGAATAGGGGAGGATAGGGAAGGGAATAGGGCCTCCGATGAACTCACTCACTCGGCGAAACACAGCGCAAGCACTGTTTCACGCCATTTTTCTGTGAGCCCGTGGTATTTCTCCGATCGAGCCGGCCCATTCGTGCCAAAGCATGGCTCTCCCACGTGCATATAAAAATAAATGAACTTTCTGTGACTAAATTAATTCAATTACCCAATATCGGCTCGGCTATGTTCAATTTAAACATGGCCGACACGAAACGTCAAACCTGTCAAACCTTTTACGCGCGCTTTTTTTGAAATTTTAAAATATTCGCATTCGCATTCGCGAATGTTGAAGATTTAAAATATTCGCAATCGCATTTTTTCTGAATGACCGACTTGACTCTTTGATTGTATTGACTTTTACTTAGACTTTGACTAGTCACTACTACTCACTAGAGTCTAGACTTTGGACCTGGCTGAATTGTTTTTCCATATGGAAAAACAATTAAATAAATAAAAATAAAATAAATAAATAATTCAATTCTTGTTTTCTCGCCATTTACTTGACAGTTAACACTGACCATGGTTAAATAGCCGAAGTGCCATAATAAGAATAAAAAAAGTCTATGTCAGCGTCAACTGCTGTCACGCATGACATTTGACAGCAGTTGGCTGTTCCGTGGTTCCACTTCATCGTGGTTAGCCGAATTTGTAAACAAAAATAATATTTTTTCCAAGTTAACAAACAAGAAGAGTTCGTAATTTCTCGTAACAAATAAAGGTAATTATAGACATAATTGAGTGTACTAATTCCTGTATTACAGTATTGATAATTCCAATATTGCCTGTTGATATTAGGATATTAGCTGCTATAACAATACATTTCCTTTACTTTTTGTACTTATAATGAATTTAATCTATGTAACATATTACGTATACGTTCAGAGCCAAAGAACTCTGACTATAGAACATAGTTGATTGATTTAAGATTTACAATGGAGCTCTGCTGCAAAGTTCAAAACTATGAATGGGGGAAGATGGGAACTGAAAGCAAAGTTGCGCAGCTAATATCTAGCGCAAATCCAAATCTAGACATTGACGCTACAAAGCCATACGCAGAGTTGTGGATGGGAACCCATCCTAATGGACCATCAATGATTGTGGAAAGGGGAAAACTAATTTCGGAGTATTTAAACGACAACCACGACGCAGTAGGTAAAGATGTGAAAAAACATTTTGGAGTGACTGTGCCGTTCCTTCTCAAAATTCTATCAGTGAGAAAGGCATTGTCAATTCAAGCTCATCCAACAAAGGTAATTTATCACATTGATATAAAGTAGGAATATGCTGTTCAATTCACAATTTAAAAAAGCAATTCACAAAATTGTACTTTAATTATTACTAATGAATTTGCTTTAATAATTACAAATATAAGTTCTAAAAGTAATAATATTTATTTCAGAAACATGCTGAAGAATTACACAAAAAGTTTCCAGAAATGTATAAAGATCCAAACCATAAACCTGAACTTGCCATAGCACTCACTAGATTTGAAGCTCTCTGTGGATTCCGGCCATTAGAGGAAATTGAAAAATATTTAGACTGTAAGTTTTATCTTGACATGTTGTAATTTAATAATTAGGAGAATTATTAGCCCCACACTTCAATCTCAAACTCTTTAAAATTTATAATCTGTTATTTCAGATGTTCCTGAGTTGAAATCTATATTACCCTCTGATATTGTTAGCAGTTTCGATGACAAAAATATTGATTCAGAGAAAAAAATAAAAAAATTATTCAATTCATTAATGACATCTGACAAGTCAGCTGTAGAGATGGGATTGAAAAATTTACTATTAAGACTGGAAAACGAAGGTAATATTTTATGACCAAGATACAATAAACTTGAATAACAAATACATAAAACTGGCAAACTTAAACCATCCTTTTTAATATATCTTTATACCATAGGTGATAACTGTATTAGATTTAGAAGATCATCAGAACAGACAGTACCTAATTAATTTAATTATGATATTATGTATACATTACTCAATTGTGAATATGTGTTAACTATTTTGTTTACTTGATCAATAGGTCCAGAGATTCAAGCACTGCTCTTATACCCGGTGTTGCAACAGCTTCACAAGGATTACCCAGGAGATGTGGGATGCTGGGCACCATATTTTATTAACTACATCACATTACAACCAGGACAGGCTATTTTTCTCAAACCTAATCTTATACACGCCTATTTGAGTGGAGGTGAGATATATCTGTTATTTTATATTCTGATTCCTTTAATTTTGATCAAATTGCAAAAAAAAATGGAACTTAACCCATCAATCCCCAAGTGGCAGTCAGTTGCTGCATAACAATTGAAAATCTATTGTGTCTGAGATACCCACGATGGAGGTGCTACCCAATCAAATTTAAGTTAGCAGCATATTTCAAATGAATGATAAGTATTAACTGCAGCTTTAATTTTTTCAGACTGTGTAGAATGTATGGCTTGCTCGGACAATGTGGTGCGGGCTGGACTAACTCCGAAACACATGGATGTCCCAACGCTAGTGGAGATGTTGGACTACAAAAGCTATACACCACAGGACCTACTGTTCAATCCGGAGTTGGAAGATCCAAATTGCTGCATCTGGAGACCACCTGTACCAGATTTTGCAGTCATCAGAATAAGAGTAAGAACTTATCCACAATAGTAGTACTTATAGATGATCTACTTCTAGACTTTGTTTGCGTTGTAACTCTACATTTTTCTACTTTTTGCTCCATACTCCTTTCAAGAGACTCAAAGTTACTCCATACCAAATTTTGTTATTTTTAATAGACAGTCAGTCATGCTATCCCATTTAAAATGTTAGTATGGATACATTGTATGTTTTTATTAGTATACAAGGTTAATAAATAGTACAAAGAAACACAATATCTTAAAACCAGAAATGAAAAAATGTATATGGAAAAGAATATTTGTATAGCACAATATAACTGGTTACAAAATATTATTGGAAAACATGTTAACCGCTTATCTCTAGCCACTTATAGATAAGTCATAGATCATAGTTGTCACGATGTTTTAAAATGAAACATCATTGTAACTGAAAATATACAGCTAAAACGATTAGAGGTTGTAACTTGTAATACTTTCTGCACTTGACTATGCTTTAACTTGCCAGTTCTTAAGGTCGCCGTTTATATTGAGTTCCTTGTAAGTTTTACTTAGATAAACACTTTCCTATAATCTTTTTCCTCTAGATATCTCAATATCAAATTTTATTGAAATTGGCTCTGTGGTTATATCATGAATAGAGTACGGAGTAGGGACACACATTCGCATTATAACAATTTCAGAGCTACAGTGGTTTGTTATATTACCGTTCTAACTTTTTACATTGAACCTACCTTTTTCAGGTGGAAAGCGGTGACTCCTACAACACGATAGTGCGTCACAGCCCCAGCATAATCATTGTGACGTCGGGTAGCGGCGAGGCTTGTGACACGGAGCCGCTTAAAGCGCGCCCCGGCCTGGTCTTGTTCCTCAAAGCCAGCAGACAACTGACCCTCACGCCAGAGGAAAACTCACACATTGAAGCGTATCAGGCGATATGTAACGTTTAGTTTTTTTTATATTTACGAATATAAGGCTTTGTCCACATCTGATCATTTGCTCGATCAGATCTCCGTCGCGTATGATCTAAGCGTATCATGATCGCTAGTGTGCACGCAAAATTTGCGCGATCATCGGGGTGTATCATGATACGAAGTGTATCATGATCGCGCAAATTTTGCGTCCACACTAGCGATCATGATACGCTTCGATGACATCGCGCAAATGAATAGATGTGGACAAAGCCTATGACTATGAAGTGTTTAAAAAATAAGTTAGGTTATTCTTTATACAAGGAGCCGCTTAGAGCGCGCCTCAGCCTACTCCTGTTCCTCAAAGCCAGCAGACAACTCATCCTGGAGGAAAACTTACACATTGAAGCGTATCAGGCGATATGTAATATTTAGTTTATTGAATAATGAATATATTATATTGACTTAGGCGTGTTAAAAAAAGTTCTCATATTCTTCATACTGGTCCTGTCACGAAGCTTATAATGTAATATTCAGTTTTTTTTAAATTATGCATGATAATATTATGACGAAAGGCAATAAGATATAGGTTGTCTATGTTGCTGTGCTTTACAACAGTGTTTATATATTTTGTGTTTGACCATAGTACGTAATTTGGCTTAATTGTTATGTTAATTTTTTTAAAACTTATATGAAATATTGATGCTTTTTAGTTTTTAGTAAAGCAACTTTATGCTAACTACAAAACTACAGGTCTGACCACGGTAGCCATATTTTTTAATTGATGAAATGAGCTAAGTAGTAGCTGTACTATTTTTGTAAACCAAAAATAAGAATAATAATAGGTTAGCTTTTTTGAAAGTTCCTATTTTTTTTTTATTTCGACTAAAATTTATATTCAACAATTTTGTAGTAACTGTATTGTAATTGTACTAAGATGTAATGCCAAAATTAGCTTAGAAAGTAAAAGTAAAGTAAGGGTTGCTTGCAGTCAGATAACAAAAAAAGTGCCTTATCTTTTTTTAAGACACGAACACTACTTTAAGGTATTACGAAATAACTTTTTTGGATTTACTATTCTTAAGACGATATTATCACAATTAGGCCCACTTGCGCCAAAACTTTGAGTTAAATAAATAACCCGGGGCTTAATAACTCAGTGTTAACGTTTTTAATTTTTAACTCATACTACATATTGCACCAGAAGAATTTATCCCAGAGTCAACTAACCCGGACTTATGTCATGTTCATTCATTCTTTTTACATCCAGCCAAATATGATAGAGCGAATGCTGAATAATTTAAGTGTACTGCTCTCTCTCGCTCCACAGTACTTTAAATAAGGCTATCTCCTTATGTCAGATTTGAAATGACACGTGGTTCTATGTCGCATTGTGTTGTGAATTGTGATATTTTGTGCAAATAAATTAAGCGGAAAATGATAAAAATTGGGAAGAAACACTT
Source organism: Aricia agestis (assembly GCF_905147365.1). Taxonomy (NCBI): domain Eukaryota; kingdom Metazoa; phylum Arthropoda; class Insecta; order Lepidoptera; family Lycaenidae; genus Aricia; species Aricia agestis. The sequence goes on along the minus strand of NC_056408.1, from coordinate 11,400,158 downwards.
GTGTCCAATGTTTATCTAGTCTACCTATTTATAAAGGAGTTCACTAAAGACGCACTAATCCAATGATATTATTATTAAACTTTGGTAGGGAATTACTTTTTATGCTCATTTGCATATTGCAATTATTTTCAATTTTATTTAATAAAAAGAGAACAGTTTCTTTTTCTAGGCGAAATCTTCGATGGAAATCTTTGTCTCTTTGTGAGTAAATACGGGACCCTAAACAGATCGCTCCGTTCTACAATCCTTCTGTAATACGAGTCCGAACGAACCAATGTATTCAATAATTTCTTCATCATCATCAGATAACAACCACTGATCATATATCATGGTTAAACACAAAATATAATCGGTACCTATTACTAAACAACAAAGTACATAAGTCATAACCGAAAAATCTCAGTTTTGATATTACTAACCCAGAGTTAGTTGATTTAACCCTCCGACATCGGTGGGTTAAAAATTTTAAAAATTAACTCGAGGTTAACTTCTAACTCTTGGTGGTGCAAGACATGATGTGAATTTAAATTCGAAGTATAATTTAACTCAGAGTTAAGCGTGTTAACCCAGTCTGGCGCAAGTGGGCCTTAGAATTATATTTTATCGAATGAAATTGTTCCTAAAAATGTATAAGACATGTTTTTTATTAGATACTATGTTATGTTTTATTGTTATTTTTGTAAATAAAATATTCTAATAAGTACTTGTAATTTTTTATTTTTTTAAACTAAAACTCACTAATTACGTCAGCAAAGTTGTTTAATTTGCTGATGGTTTTCGCTTCGATTTGTACTATCAGAGAAGTTGATTCCTAGGCAGATGACGGACCTAAGTAATTTGGTCGCGTAAATCGCGTTACGTCTCTAGTACGTGAAAATATCAAAGGAAATTCAAACTTCAAGCTTCTATCTTAGATGTAAGTGAATATCTTATAATATGTTTATTCCAAAGGCATGCTACTTTAACAGTGCTAAAGACATATACCATAAAAAACAATTCAATTACATAATATTATATTACTACTACAATACTCTCAATCTATCTAAGACTTTATCTATTGTCATGTTTACAATAGAACATTGTCATATCTGTGAAACATATCTTTGGTTCGGTCTTGTGAGTTGTGACCCTCATAGTGTGACTTTTTCATAGTATGTTTATCGAAATAATAAGACAATGGCATTATCGTATATGTTAAAGGAATACTGTTATTTAACTATTACTGGACAGAGGACTGTTATTTCAATTTTCTGTACTTGAAACGCGAATTGTTTTTTATGTAAAATTGGTTTCTCGGCAGTCGGCAAACCATACTAATATTATAAATGCGAAAGTATATCTGTCTGTCTGTCTCGCTTTCACGCCAAAACTACTGAACCGATTGCAATGAAATTTTGTACACAGTTATTCTAGAGTCTGAGAAAGGACATAGGCTACATTTTGATGTGGGAAAATATCTTATTTCCATGAAAATATCGATGAAAATTAATTCGCATTGAGCGTGGCCGGCGCTCATCCCGGGGGTCCTGGGTTCGACTCCCGCAGGCGGAACAAAAAGTTTTCAATGTACCTGGGTCTTGGATGTGTATTAAAATAATATTTCAAATATCTTAAATATATTTTATGTATAATATTATAAAAAATCCAGAAATATATCGATGCAATGAACATTTTAGTTCTAATACGATTCAACAGATGGCGTTTTATTTTTTACTTCATTGTAACCACGGACGTAAAAAAAGTAATTGTAACATAGAACTAATCATACTTATTTGTTACTAGCTGTTGCCCGCGACTTCGTCCGCGTGGACTTTAGTTTATAGCGCGCGGTGTCAACAAAATTTGTGTCAAATTTAAAAACTTTTTAAAACCCTGGTACCCCTCTTAGGGCCGCGCTACACCGGAATGGCAGCGCTGAAAGTGCTCGCCACGCCGGCCGCTGCCATTCCGGTGTAGCGCGGCCCTTAATTAATCAAAATACCCAAAAACAGCTGTGCAGTGTGTACATAATCTATACTAATATTATGAGTGCGAAAGTATCTCTGTCTGTCTGTCTGTCAGTCTCGCTTTCACGCCAAACGCCAAAACTACCGAACCGATTGTAATGAAATTTAGTATACAAATAGTCTAAAGCCTGAGAAAGGACATAGGCTACTTTTTTACTGGGAAAAAGGGTTGTCAGGGGGTGAAAATGCGTAATTTTGTTAAAATTAAGTTAGTTCCAAAAAATCATAATGCGTGCGTTATATCGCGCTGAAGCTTGCTCAAAGCTTCTATAAGAGGTGGTATCATCTTACGTTTAAGTTTCGATTTTTTTTTTAATAATATAATTGTAAAAAAATAATAAAATTAAACAATTTTAATTTTTTTTTAATTCAATATTTATTTCATTAAGAGTCTTATAATTTACCCAAATTATTATTTTATTAAATTTAAATTCTTTCCAACTTTTTACACAAATAATATAACAATCAAACATCAAACATTTAAATAAATCGATTACTTATTTACTTTTATTATAATTATAATATATTATAATAATTATAAGTTATAAGTATTATATAAACTTAAAATACAGCAACAAGTAGATATCTAAATTAATAGAAAATATCAGTAAAGTACAATACTTATCTTATTTCTCTGGTTGCTCCTGTCTCTCGACACAAAACTAAACTTTTTCACTATTGACTCTCGTTTTTATACTATCCAAACGGATATTAACAGTTAACAGTCTTAATATTAAATAATTTCAGAATCAATAAAATATTTCCGGTTTACTACCGGAAATATTTTATTCCGGAAGTATTTTCAACAATACTATAAAAACTAGTAAATATATCAGCAAAATATAAAAATATTTTATAATAATAATCTGATTTTATGTATATTAAATAAATTATTAAAATAATAATTAGGTAATTTTAATAAAACATTAATCAGACTAGCGGAAATATTATATACCGGAAGTATTTAAAAACAATTTGTAAAACCTGGTATAAAAATGACCAGCCTAGTGAAATAATGTCACTTTAGATCTAACATTAATTAGACTAATTAAAATTATTATTCTTTACATTTACAATTATTTCCGCTAACCTTTTAAAATATGGTTTTAGTACATAAATGTATTTATCGTTTTATCATTAATTATTTAACACGTGCGTTATATCGCGCTGAAGCTTGCTCAAAGCTTCTATAAGAGGTGGTACCATCTTACGTTTAAGTTTCGATTTTTTTCGATTGTTATTCTACGGTATTAAATAACTCAGTACTTTATCTGTGCAGTGACGTAACCTTAAACCTATCAATGATAAATAGTTTATGGGTAAAGTTGTGTAATTGGGGGGCTAAATAAGCTTTAAAATTTGGCATAAAATATAAAGTTTAATATAAAAAAATGTACCAGGGTTTTTTTTATAAAAGCTTTTGACACCAATTTTGTTGACATCGCGCTTTATAAACTGAAGTCTGTGGAAGTAACGCGTGGCGACTGGCGGCCAAAGGAAGATCTTCCGACCGAGCGAGGTGTTATGCCCGGTCAGGCCGAAGCCCACGTGATACATGTCAGCTGTCGTATATATACCGACGCGCTCAGAAAACAAATCTCTCGATTGCGTTAATCTTGTCAACATATGTCGATGTTGTTTACCGTACGTTTGTAAACAAATCAACAGATTATACGTGCAATCTGTCGGAAAACATCACGTTTAAGATAACGACAAACAATAATTTCATTATAATACGGTGAACGTATGCGTATAATAGAGGTATCTAGTGAACGCTTATGCAACTTAATTTATTCGACGCGTAAAGCTGACGATGTCATGTGACTCTTTACCAATTTAGGAGAATCCTTGTTATTTATTTAAATAAGCGAAACGTAACTTCCTTGTTGCTATCTATAAATTATGAGAGAAATGTTTGTATTGGCAATAATTATTATAAAATGTTTTTTTTTTTTTTAACAAAATAACTTAGGAGTTTAGAAGCGTCTGTGCGAATTCTGCATCTGCAGCTGCTGCAATAATGATAAACATTATTCAGATTTCAGCAGAGATCAGACCATCTGGTCTGGATTGTGTTTATCATATTATTGCAGCGCAAAATTACGACTTCGGTCAACCGTGGCTCTGTCTCTACGGTAGAGACTCAAGCTTTGTGTGTTGAAGCCATGGAATTAATATGTACTACGTAGTACATATTAATTCCATGGTTAAAGCTATGACCTATTCTATTAATAACAGTTTGTTTGGAACGGAGTTAAAACGGCTAAATTGTGCCGATGGACACTCGCAACATCAGAAGAGCTGCAGGTGCGTTGCCGGCCTTGAATACGCTCTTTTCTTGAAGGTCGTATCGGTCTGGAAATACTTCTGGTGACAGTTCATTCCAGAGTTTTACAGTGCGCGGCAGAAAGTTACGCGAAAAACGCACTGTGAAAGACTGCCACTCATCAAGGTGATGAGGATGGTAAGTATGTTTTTCGCGTGGGACGATAGCGAAAAGTTGAAGGTGGTATGATTCCGAACAATTCCTCAGAGCACTCCCCGTGATACAACCGATAGAGGATGCAGAGTGAAGCTACATCTCGGCGTAATTTTAGGGGTCCAAGCTGTTTGAAACACTATGGCAGTCAACAAGTCGTTGGATACGATCCAGAGGGAGCAGTTGGTATTTTGGCGCCCCTGCCCAGAGATGAGAACAATATTCCATATGCGGCCCGTATCGGTTATTAAGATAACATTTTAAACTTTCGCGTTGCTTTATAATTAAACTTTTTAATCGGGACTTACCGCGACTTATTTAAGTAGTAATGCTACTACGAGTACATATCAGTTCCAGGAGTTCCTGAGCCTGGACGTCCAGAGAGGGATTCTCCAACGCAGTTGGTACCTCACGCGACACGTCGAAACACAGCGCAAGCGCTGTTTCACGCCGGTTTTCTGTGAGGTCGTGGTATTTCTCCATTCGAGCCGGCCCATTCGTGCCGAAGCATGGCTCTCCCACGGACGAAATTATAGTATTTTCCGACAAAAGATACGGTTCCTGTGAGATTTTGAATTGATTACCAACAGCTGGTAGTATCTAGCATTTTTGAGCAACACCATGCAATTAATAGAATCAGGCGTTACTTTGCGGAAATACATAGCTTAAAATTTAGTTTGTTATTATTTTTAGCAATATTCCGCGAAATAAACCTCAACCTTTAAGTAAATGAGTGAGTGTAGGACGTAGGTACGCATAAGCATGCGTACAGCACCTCCCTCCTCTCCCACACTGCCTAATGCCTATACGTACACTCGCATGCAAGAACCTGCAAACATCACCACCTCACAAGCAATAATGTTGACTTGACGGACGTTGTCCGTAGAGTCCATATCTTGAGGATGCTCCGCGGTGTTGAGGCGAAACGCGCGTCGAGGTTTTCATTTGCCGTGCATGCCTATGCACTCACTCATTTACTTAGACAAACGTAAAAACATCTTCCTTGAACGCAAATCCAACAATAGTAAGGTATCCATTTACTTTTCAATGTGAGATAGATCGTGCATTGCTCAAGTCGTGATCAATGATTTGCAAGCTCCGGCACATTTCATAAACAATTGTCCATGTGAGCAGGCGACAAGTTGCGGTTTGTAGTTGGTACCCCGGGCTAATGATTTCGACACATATATCCTATGGTCATTACTCAACTGTCTTATCCCACGGTACTCGAATGGTGGTTAAGGGACACAATTCCAAACCCGTAATAAGGTACTGAAGTAGAAATTGTGCCGTGTCACAATTTTTAACCCTCTCACCATCCTGGGGCTTCACGGTGATTTGACATGATCTTTAGCTAGCTCTTGTGTTTTTTTAGGGTTCCGTAGCCAAATGGCAAAAACGGAACTCTTATAGATTCGTCATGTCTGTCTGTCTGTCTGTCTGTCTGTCCGTCCGTATGTCACAGCCACTTTTCTCCGAAACTATAAGAGCTATATTATTGAAACTTAGTAAGTAGATGTAGTTGGGGAACCGCTTTAAGATTTTGATACAAAAATGTAAAAATTATAAAAAAAATTAGGGGTCCCCATAGATACAACTGAAATAGAAAAAAAAATTTTCATTTAACCTATGCGTGTGGGGTATCCATGGATAGGTCTTTAAAAATCATATTGAGGTTTTTAAAATCATTTTTTTCTAACCTGAATAGTTTTCGAGAGACACTCTTCTAAAGTGATAAAATGTGTCCCCCCCCCCCCCTCTAACTTCTAAAGTAGGGGCATGATAAGCCTACAAAAAATATATGATGTACATTACTATAAAAACTACCAACGAAAATTGGTTCGAACGAGATCTAGCCAGTAGTTTTTTTATACGTCATAAATGGTAACCCTTAATTTAACTTTCATTAAATCAACTGAAATATGAAAATAAATCAAAAACCTTACCTTTTATACATGGGAGAGCCATGCTTCGGCACGAATGGACCGGAGAAATACCACGTTCTCACAGAAAACCGGCGTGAAACAGCGCTTGCGCTGTGTTTCGACGAGTGAGTGAGTTTACCGGAGGCCCAATCCCCTACCCTATTCCCTTCCCTACCCTCCCCTATTCCCTTCCCTTCCCATCCCTACCCTCCCCTATTACCTTATTCCCTCTTAAAAGGCCGGCAACGCACCTGCAGCTCTTCTGATGCTGCGAGTGTCCATGGGCGACGGAAGTTGCTTTCCATCAGGTGACCCGTTTGCTCGTTTGCCCCCTTATTTCATAAAAAAAAAACCTCTTAATTTCATAAAAATAAACCTTATTGCTGCTGCGGAACCCTTCATGGGCGAGCCCAACTCGCACTTGGCCGGTTTTTTTTTTAATTTTAATTTTATTTATTAGGAACAAAAATAGTGGCACAAATCTGTAGGCACAATATTAGATACATTATTAATTTATTAGTGTTAATCTCTCACTTCTTTGATTGGCAATGTCGTCAGCGACTGTTATTTTGTTTGACAAAAATGGGTAGGTAAAGAAAGAGCGAGCATGGCATATTTTGGCGCTTTGTAGCTAGCTATACTTTATAGCAGCCTTTCCCAAAGTGAGCAATAATGCCCCCTTGTGGGCGTTGAAGGTCTAAAGGGGGCAGTGTGGGAGTTGGGACCCAGAAAAAAACGGGGGCGTTATGACTTATGTAGAGGCTTGGGGGGTGATTTAATTCATCTGGATTAATTAAATTGAAACAAACGGGGCGCTAAAACATAATTTGTTCTCAAAGTGGGCAGTAGACAAATAGTATGTAATTACTAAATACACAGGCGTACCCATAGTTAGGTGCAGGCGCCCCCACCCTCCTCCTCCCCTCTAGAAGATAAAATAATCGTAAACAAACGGGCCCGCGCCCCCAGCTTAAAGAATATATCAGCGAACCTTGAACCTAAGCTTAAACTTTTTAAATAACAATAGTTATGATTTCTGAAAATCTATTTACTTTAACATCATAGCTGTATATTATATCAAAATATTCCAAGTACGGCTCCATTGTGATTTGTGAACGGAAAAGGAAAGCAATAATTTTATGGAATCATAATAAATACCTACAAGCCGCCAAAATCACGGATGTGAATATTTTCGACTTAGATGGTCACCACGTGATCATTAGAAAGGTGTTCGCGTGTTATAAATAACAACACTATTTACATAAACAGATTGTTGTTTCACGGCAACTTAGATGAACTTAAATGTAAATGTGTTTTTTTTTGTTTAATGTTTGGACTTTTCGTAGTTTATCTTTGCCATGTTATCTACACTTAGGGTCCATCCACATATTACGTCACAGCTTAATGGTTATACCGCAAATCTCACGTGATTTTTTTCTCAACAAAATAATACTATCTTCCATGGCCCATTTCATCCAGATTGTACGTATGCTTTTTAGATTTAATCGTATGCGCAATCGTCATTCACAAATTCGTTCGAAAGAAAATCTACTGACTGTCAAACCAAACTTTACGTAAGAAACCCACATTTTGAAAAATCTCACGTGAGATTTGTGGGGGAGGGGGGGGGGGTTAAATAAAATCTCACCAGGGGGGAGGGAGGGTCAAAAAATAAAATAAAAACCCCTCACGTAATTTGTGGACGCCCCCTTTGCCACAAATATCATACTATAAAAACGCCTTGACTATGATAATAATAATTTAAAGCACTCAAAATTATCAGTTTCTGATGATCTTCCTTTCTAACATGATGTAGAGACTAGAGGCGTATTTTGTGCAGCTAAAGAATAAATCACACAATTAATAGAAAATACATCTTACGTGTACCGTGCCTACACAGCTATTAATATAATCGTTTAATAACATAATAAATTATATGATAGGTCTTTTAATGTGTGTGTTTATGCGTTTAAATCTAAAATAATAGAGGTATTATACAACATTTCATGATCTTAGGTCTCAAACGTGCCTAGGTAATAAAGGCCTTCATCTATTGCATAAACAGCATACAAGTAAACAACCCTTTAATTAAAATAAACGCCTTTCTACACTCGCGCAAAATATATGGAGAACAAGAATATTTGTATCCTTCTTACAACTAATTATAGTAATTCAGTGGTACAGTAATATAAAGGATGCGGCAGAAGAGCGATAATGAAAATATATCTCAGATGTTTCTAAGTTCTTCTAGTAAGCTTAGGAGATATCGACATTTTATTTAAAATCCATCAGAAATGTATAGTGTTTTGAGTACAAGATAATCCATAATAATATTATTAATATTACAAGTGCTGTTACATAATATTATAACTCCGTATTTACTTAACTCGCTCAACCGATTAGGATGAAATGAAGTATGAAGATAATTATTTAAGTCTTGGGTATGAACTAAGAACATGGTTTTTTATTTCGGATAATTTACGGTCTCGATCCATGTGTGAGAAAAAATGGCTAAGCAAACACTTTTATAAATGCTAGTGCTATCTATTCTTAACGAAAAAGTAGGCATCCCGCACCTATATCCTGCCCTCTACAAATATAAAATTCTACACATACTTAAGTGCCATTAAGGATACTTAATGGCACTTAAGTATGTGTAGAATTGGATAATGGAACATACATAAATTAAGTTATTTACTTGTCTACGTAAAAAGCTGGCACGTATCAGCCTAATAAGTGTATTACGTGTCTATTATAAATGCAAATAAATGCAGTAATTTCTCTTGACTCGTGAGTAAATAATCTCCTATGCAGAGGGTTTTTCGCTAAGAGTAGGTAAATTTTCTCTTGGTGGTATGTTATTTATCGTGTTATACGTCCATTGTTCATTGGTTTAGACATTAGAGCGTAGCTCTTGATTCGCCATTCGGGGGTCATAGGTTCGATTTCTACGTTGGAAACATGTTTGGTTAGCACAATGCAGGCTGATCACCTGATTCGTCTTCATGTGAGATGATATATGCTTCGGATGGGAATGTCAAAAATCGGTCCTGCGCCTGATCTCTCGCCAGTCGTGTCGGTCATCCGTCCCACTGGGTTATGAGAGTAACGGAAGACAGAGTGGTCTTGTGTACTGTGCACATACTTGGGCACTATAAAATAACTCCTGAGTCCTGTGTAACTGACCTGGCATCAATTATTACACCAGCCACCGGCAAACTAAACCGGTGTGAGAGTTATGTATCGTGACTTTTTATCTTATAGCTTAGTAATAGATAATGTCGAAACTTTGGTTTAAAGTTTAAATCCATTGAGCGGATTGTGCTTTAAGGGGTATCTATAGGATAGACAGACACAAATTTCTGCATTAATAATAAAAGTACCGACGAGATTTGGTCGGATCATGTCAATTCAATGTTATATAATATAATTTTTAATAAATTGTGATATTATGTCAGCTGGTTTTGACGTAGCGCGACCAAACTACTATTAGGATCCCATCGGCATAGGAATCAACTTCTCTGATAGTATTAAGAATATGTAAGACAGAAAATAAAAACTTATGTTGAATATTTGTTTCTATATAGTGTTTAACAGGTCCTAGTAATATTATGTAATATTGTGAAATAATAGCTAATTGCGAGTATTTTATTGGTTAACTTCATAAGCCATAAAACAAGAGCTAAAGCACAGATTACTAAATAGTTACTACGTTAATTAAAGTATCTATACTATAAATAATAATTTAATTATTATAGTAAGTAGCAATAATAATTTGTTTTTAACTCGAGGACCCACAAATCATAAACGGCTAACTCACAGAACACAGTAGACGTTATAGGTAGGTGTTTAAAAAATGAGAACGCTTGGTTAAAGTTGAGTAATTTTAATAAAATCGGCCAAGTGCGAGTTGGACTCGCGCACGAAGGGTTCCGTACCATAAAGATACGCGCCCAGTTTGTCGGCGCGTGCGGCGTGCCGGGGCGGATCGGGTTGACGGATTTTGAATACTTTGGATAGCTCCAGTGTGACCACTCTTAAATCACTCGTGACTCGATATATCAAAAACGTTGCTATATTCCACTAAAATCTACTAGACCGTGTTTTAGCTTCTACCGAAAATCTACCTTTATTAATGAATGTATTGTACGTGGTTGAAAGTAAAATAAAACTAAAATGTTTATATGGACTGTCTTCATTATGCATTTTAATTTTTTATATTATTTATTATACAAATATCGATCTTCTATTAAAATTTACAAAAAATTTTGGACTACTAAATCGTCATTCATTTGACCTCAAATCTACCAAAAAGTGGAAATCTATGTGAAGTGTGGTCACACTGTTGCCGGGGCGCAGCGGATTTGTCGGGCCTTGCCGAGCCTTGTCGCATTGACGGAAATCCGCTGCGCCCCGACACAGTGTGCGATACGCGCATCCGCTTCCATACAGATTGTATGGAGGCGGATTTTAGCGATGAGCCCCCGGCACGCTGAGCCCCGGCACGGCCCGTAGCTCAATGGGCTCACTCCAAGAATAGGCTGAAAATTGTGTTTTTTTATGGAAGCCCCACTTAATTAATTCATTTATTTAAATTTTATTAGAAATTATTAAAGAACAAATAAAACTGAGTATCTCTTGAATTTTTCGAGTGCCTATGTATTGCCTTTATTGATATCGAGAAAAAGAAATAGCAAAAAAAATCAAGTTTGTTGTATAGGTAATATTTAATTTACTTTGTTTTTAGATCTGTGAAAATTTCAGAAGTCTAGCTAAAGCGGTTCTTGAGTTACAGCCTGAAGACATACAGACAGACAGACAGACAGACAGACAGACGGACAGACATCGAAGTCTTAGTAATAGGGTCCCGTTTTTACCCTTTGGGTACGTAACCCTAAAAACTGTCGTTATTTTTAACCGACTTCCAAAAAGGAGGAGGTTATGTGGTAATTTTTAAGTGACCTTACGTCAACCTGTTCACCTTAAACCTATCGTCTAGTTGGAGGAGTGTGACTTATTATTTTACGCATATAATTAGCCTCCTTAAGTACTCTCATTATTGTCGTCCTTGAATGTTTGCAGCTGTGTACTAATACTTACAATTTTACCAGCAGCGTCTTAGTCAATCGTTTGTTAAAACATCCTCCTCATACGTACTTAAGAATGCACCTGGCCCTAACTTGACTACATACTTAAACCTAGATCTCAAAATCTGTAAGGTCTAGAAAACAGTTATTTTACGCAAGTAACTTCAGTTCATGAAGATTAAATGCTCAAGACGAAAACACGATTACTGAAAAAATGCTCGATAGTTTTATTTTTACAAAAAACCTTGTTTTAGACACATTTTTGCTTGGATCTTCGAAGTTTGTTGTCTTTTCTTTAACATTTTTTAATATTTTAAAAGGCATTGATTTTAGTTTTTAAACTAAATGACATTGGGACCTTTATGACCCGCTTTACGAAATTCAGATAACACGAATGAAACTTATATTAACCTTGCATAAGTTATAACTGTGTAGTTTTTTTAAAAATAAAGTAATGGAAATGTAGAGATAATGACAAAAATATGTTTTAGTTTTTGCACACAACAAAAATATGTTTTTTTTTTTGTTTTCATGCTCAATAATATTAGTAACTAACTAAGATTTTATACACAGTGCCTAAGACCATCATATTATATTAGGCGTGGAATGCGGTGATAGGGTTACGATTTATGGTTGCCTGGTAGAGACTGCTTCCAGCAGTAAGGCCGCCAATTCAAACTATTTCTGTTTTTGTAACATGTGTAAATTGATCTGTTTTGTTTGTTTGAATAAAGAGTTTTTTATTTATTTATTTTATTTATTTAATATTAATAAAGATTTGTGCATAAAAACGACACATTTTTTTCTTTAACACCTACTTCGTTATTGAGATATTTGACATGATTTTATACAAAAAGATAGTGAATAGAGTAAATGTAATCATTCTTTGTTTATTATAATAAACAAAGTGCTTTCCGTAATGATAATTATTTTACTTTGATATAAAACTGATACATTGATTCACTTTTTTAATTTAAAATGCTTCATATTCCCATACCCCACAATAATGAGCATGAAGTCTCGGGCTTTAAAATAAGGTATGAATCATTAGTGTTTGCCGTGGGTATTTTGTCCATAGTAAAGGTCCCAATGTCCTTTGCTCAAAATACTTTTTTCATGATCAATATCATCATCAGTAAAAGACGAGCTGTCTTTTACTCATAGTCAAACCACTAACTTGGCGATGATTCCGCGTCGTCCTTTTTCACCTGGCATATGCAAAGACGATGAGGACGATGTTTGGTTATTTGGCAGTTTCGTTTTCACTCAAGCTGGGAATGCAACCCGTAGTTTATATTAGATAAACTTTTTCTAATATTGACCAATATTTACAATCTAAGTTTTAATCGATTGTAGCAATGGCCGATCGAAGTGGACGCAATCAAAAGTAAATTAACGATGACTTTTACGTAAGAACGATTTTAATGAGGTCGTGAATTTTACTGGCACTTGTTTTCACCCAGTTACACTAAAATCTATACTTTGACCTTTTCGTGAACTCTTATGCAAAAAAAATTGCACACTTTTATCAGAAAGTTAAGCGTCGCCCGCTTTTGGATATGGTTATTTCACTACCTGTAAAATCTGTTGCTAACTGACAGTGACAGAAAACACCTTTATCTATCGCTACATAGAATAGAATAGAATAGAAAATACTTTATTTGTACAATTCAAAACTAAACTTAAACTTAAAAAACACAATAAAGAAAACTATGTACAAATTGGCGGTCTTACTGCTAACAGCAGTTTCTGCCAGACAACCTTTATAGACAACCAGATATTATAACTTTAACACAGAATTTTTTTATCTGTGAATTGAAGACATGAGTGGATAAAGTAGCACAGAATAGATAATAGTACAAGGTAGGAGTTTGAAAATAGTAGTTTTTTAGCTTTAGAACCGGGAAGATTTGAAATCAATAATATGTGGATTCTATATGAACCTATATAATATATTATTTTTAGCTAAATGAAGTAAGCTAGAAGATTTGTTCAAATTGTAAGTTTAAAATAAGTAATTGTTCTTATGTTCTAAAATGTTAGTAATACCCATTACACATCCAATCATGTCTTAAATGTTATGACATAGGTTATGATTTTAAAAAGCGCCGTCCTATAATTATTCTTTTATTTTGAGTAAATTACACGTAAAAAGATTTATTTTTTAATCTGATCGATTTTTTGAACCCTCAGTAAAGTAGATTTAAATAATTTTAACATTTACAAATTCGTTGACCGATAAAATTTAAATTAAAAGACCTAAAGAAAGTTTTTGAAGGTTGGTAAGGATCCTTAAGCAACCTTCAATTGTTTCGCAGATACATTTTTGCAACCCACGAGGTTCGAGTATCCATTGAACTTTCGCAACCAATCCGAACGGGTTTCGGGCTACCCCGGGGCACAAATGACCAGGTTATCTATAGATCTATTGACATGTAAAGTGACAGACAACCTTGATACTCTGACAAAGACACAATGATTAATCTTATAAATCGGTCCGTCTGTACAACACTCGTATAAAGATTTCTACTGACAGTCTATATCTATCTATCTTTATACTTTGTCTTATATTTATTGTGTCTAGTGTGTATTGCAAATATATATTTTTTTCTTTCTTTCTTTCTTTCTATTTGCTAATGTTTGTAGCGAGAGTCGAGACATCAGTGTAAATATCGAAATTGACTGCGTGGTAATAATATTATAAACAAACCAAAATGCTATGGTGCGTCCACATCTAGCTCTACCGTGAGTTTGAAGCTATGGTATTTATCAATACTCGATACCGACTACGTAAATATTTAGTATGGCGATTTAAGTTCCGCAAGTAACCGCTAGAGGCGCTGTAAAATTTGCCATACTAAAAATTTACGGTAGTCGGTATCGAGTATCGAAAAATCTATAGCTTTAAACTCATGGTAGAGCTAGTGTGACTTGTGACTAGAGCCGTAAAGTTTCGAATTTAGTAAATTTAGTAAATACCCCCTAACGTAGCATCCTACTTCCTACTAATAGTATAAAGGCGAAAGTTTATTTGGATATATAATGGATGTATGGATGTGTGGATGTATGGATGTCTGTTACTCTTTCACGCAAAAACTACTGAACGGATTTTAATGAAACTTTACAATAATATAGCACAAAGGCTATCAGAATAACACAAAGGCTACAATTTTAACCGACTTTCAAAATGCGGAGGTGTTATGTTCGTTTTCTTATGTTCAACGATTACTCCGCCGTTTGTAAACCGATTTTCAAAATTTTTCCTTTGGTATATAGGGTATCATGCCAATTTAGTATTATATTCACAAAAGTGGTGATCTGATGAAGGATCCATAAGTAGTCGAGGGAACTCCTCAAATTTTATAGGGAAACATGTGGTGACTTCGGTTTCGTGAGAAGTATTCTAAGCATATGCTACCAACAAGTAAGATTTTGCACCGAGTTATACCTGGTAAGTATACCGTGGTTCGGAAGGTGCTGAGAGAACTCCTGATTCTTTATAGATACAAGTTTGGGAGTTTCGGCGTTGTTTTAAGAACGGAAAGCATATTATGCTACTATGCAAATTACATTCATCGTCATCATCATCACTACCATATTACACTATGCGTCGTCGATTATGAGCCTATTATTTAATGGTACTTTTCATAGTCTTTTAGATCGAGACTCGAGTTTGTCAAGCGATAATTTAAAAAAATCTAATTATAAACCTGAAGAGTATGTTTGCTTGAACGCGTTAACCTCAGGAACTATAGGTCCGATTTAAAAACTTATTTCAGTGTTAGATAGCTTATTTATCGAGTAAGGCTATCGGCTATATCATATGTATCTTAGCGTGATAATTCACGCTAAGACTAATACGACCAAAGAAACTCAGGAAAATGTAGGGAAAACGGGGGTAATATTAGAAAGGGTTTATCTCACAAACTACTGGAGCATTTTTTATGGCAATATTTGGCACAGATATAGAGTAGACCACGTGAAGAAAGTAGGGACATAAGCTTTTTTTAATGGGAAAATGTACGGTTTCCGTAAAATTACTAATTTACGCGGGCGAAGCCGCGCGGGACGTCTGGAATTATCATATTATTATGTCATATTTAGCACTCATGACATAAAGCCTGCATTGGGCCTCACATTAAGCCAGGGCATTGGGCCAACGCATAGAGGCCTAGGTATTTGTCATTTGGGAGCGAAATTCTGTACTCTCCAACTTGGCTCAATGGGCTTTCTCAATGTTTTTACCCAAAGTGTACGGCGCGCTTAAAGTTTTCCAGCGATCCATCTCGAGACTCTTCACACAACATAAATCTATACAAAAGTTTATAGAATTATTGATAAAATTATTTAATAAATAATAATAATAATATCTTTGGACGCATCACACCACGTCAGTCTGGCCCCGTGCTAAGTACCTGAAGGACTTGTGTTACGGGTACCAGACAACGGAAATAATATATTTAATACTTTTACACTATACATAATATATTTAAAATTTTTAATAATATATGATACACATCCCATGACCCAGGAACTTTGAAAACTTTTTGTTCCGTCGGCGGGATTCGAACCGCGACCCCCGGCTTCAGCTACCGCAGCCCACCCACTGAGCCACAGAGGCAGTGGAAAATTGTTTTATTTCATCATGATTAAGGATTTCACAAGTTTAAGAACAAACGAATTAATCATGTATTGTTCGATTTTACATGATGATCAGTATTGGTCAATTAGCTGGTATCGAGCAACCTTGCTGGCTCGTGACCAATTGCTTATGAAATGTGCACTAAATCCGCCTACCAGGCGCGCCTTAGCACGTACATTACATACTAGGCAACATAATCTACAACTGCCTTATATGTACTTACTAGTTGCTACCTAGAATAGAGCATATTGGGCGTATTAAAAATTAGAACGCTCGCGCTAGTCGGCTGCCGTGAGAAATTCAGGGTAAAAAAATGCTCATTTAGGTATTATTACATATTTTAAATAGTGTTTAGCACGTGCTATAGTAAAATTATTATTAGAATGCTTAGCGCGGCGTGTTCTGCATCGCTTATTGAGCTGTTGGCGCCATACCAAAAGTTTTTCCAACAAATTTTCCTGTGCAAAATTGCCGACTTATTAGTTTATGTACGTTTTTTTTTAATATGCCTTACTATAATTTATGTGGGGCTAGTTTTTTTATTTATTTTTTTAACATTAAATAACCGTTTTTCCCTGATGTGGGCGTAAAAGAGGGTAATATGCAAATAATTTGGAATGTAAGAAGACGAATAAGTAGATCAAGGATAGGCTTTAGATAAATTTAATTACAAGTACGCAGGTACTCGTAACGCAGGCCTTCCGTACATTACGAAGTTGAAATTAATTCATACGAAATATACTGCAGCCGTAATAAATTTTAATCGAGGCCGGCAATTTATTTAAAAGCAATAAAAACTAACATTTAAGTACTCAATTACGTCAATCCGACAACATAAGTACAGTAAACAAGCAGAAATGTTTCGAGCAATATTGTTCGGATAAATGTAGAGAGAATCTCAGACCCTTTTATTTTTTCTCTACGTTTGCAGGATTCTGAAAAAAATTAAGAATAATTTTTAGGTAGTTCTATTAATTAAGCTTGATTCTAGTTATATTTTAGTGTAATCATTCAGTTATTCATATTTTTTCATATTCGTCCTTTAGTACTCTTTTAGTCGTAAAATAAAATGAAATTGGTCGGTACTCTCAGAGTAGGAACATATATTTTCTTGTTCCGTTAGTATTAAACAGAAACTATTAATACTAATATTTTACTAGGTTTCTTAATTTTGGTATCAGCACAATTTAAGTTATTAACTACAGGAGGTTACGAAGCTTTAATTGTTACAGTTCATATTAAATTACCGAATGGGTTAACAATTTATTAACGCTAATTGCTTCGAGTTATCTCATCTAATAAAATATTTCACTTTCAATGACCTCAATTTGGAGATAATCTTTCAGTTTTGTAACAGTTGCGAATTATTACCTCTGGCATCTTTACTTCTTCCACATAAGGGACTACTATAAATAGAAGGCAAATTCCTATAAATAGAAGGCAAAATAAGTTTGAACGGATACGCGTGGTGTTTGTGCGGTATTTTCGCAAATAGAATGTATCATGGCATCCCTGCCAGCGACCTCACCGTCACATGACTGTTAAGCCTCTGCTACATAGAGCCTCAAACGATAGAGAGTCTGCTTGAAAACGTATTGGAATTTAGTACTGATGGTTTTGGTCTCTTTTACACTTGAGGGAAGTGAGCAGGACGGAGAACGCGTACGTTCTATTTTGATAGTTTAGCTGGCGGTGCGATGGTGGCCTTAGAATCACTTGTATTGATCCACTTTTCATGTTCGCCCGCTGCGCGTGCGCAACTTTGCCCTTCGTGCGCTTAATCACCTTAATAAATCTCTGACGTGTGATGGTATATAGAGCCATGGCGTTTTATGATGATTAAATTCTTAGGTGTAAAAAATGTAAATACTTCTACAGATTTAATAGTGGTTCATTTTCATTTTAGTTTCGAAATAGAGATATGCCTGATAAAAAAGCAATGTAGGCTGTAGAGCATTCAAAATAAATTTAAAATATGAAAAAAAAATATCCACAGCCGAACGTATAACCTCCTCGTTTTTGGAAGTTGGTTAAAAAACATACTTACATTCGAAATTTACGAAATTACTGTTTAATTACTGTACTGTTTAATTACTTCGATCACAGTTTCCGGAAATGCTATTGTATTCTATTGTTGTCGCGATCACCGGTGCTCTTATGGGGCTGGAAGAATTAATTAGTCACGTTTTAACTTTTAAAATTTGCTGCTATGTACTTTTTATTGATGTAAGGAATTAAACTTTAAACTTGAGTTATTGTTTGAAGAGGATGTTGATCAAATTGTAATATCCGAAACCCATAAATTTCATATATAAAATGCTACGAATAATAAAAACTAAGGAAAAGTAACTGCGTCAAAAAACATGCTCCACAATACTTGTCAAAAAATGTACCTTAGGTACACATTTCAATACATTTGCAATATTTAGGTGACCTTGAGCGGTAGTAGGCTGACGTTACATGACAAATCAAAAGGTTCCAAATTTAAAACGGTAATAGTATGGGAGTTACGATTCCTTAGTTTTTATTATTCGTAGATAAAATGATAATAAATAATAATGTTACACTTATTAAAAAAAAACACTTCCTAGGATCTATTCTGTCGTAAAACTCGTAAACAGAGATGACACACAGCCTACGAATAATAAAAACTAAGGAAAAGTAACTCCGTCAAAAAACATGCTCTACAATACTTGTCAAAAAAGTGTACCTTAGGTACGCATTTTAATACATTTGCAATATTTAGGTGACCTTGAGCGGTGCTAGGCTGACGTTACATGACAGATCAAAAGAAACCTTTAAAACGGTAATAGTATGGGAGTTACGATTCCTTAGTTTTTATTATTCGTAGCACACAGCTAATAGCTGGTACAGACTTTTCCATACTATTTCTAGATAGGTAATTTAAAAGTGGCATAACCGCATCTGTTTTCTATTCTACTTGTAACTTATTTCTTAAAATTACATAACACTTATTGAAATAGAGATCAGTTGACTATTGATTTATACAATTTAAAAGGAGGAAAACCTAAATCTAATCCCAGAATCGTAGTGAAGCATGAAAAACTAGCCACGTGCGAGTCGGACTCGTGCACTCGGGTTTTGTACCATTTATTTGTATTGGGGAAAAAATAGCAAAAACTGCGTTTTTTGTATGGGACAATCTAAATGCCAAAATCTAAATAAAATAAAATATTTATTTTATTTACATTTTGGTATTTATTGTTATAGCGGCAACAAAAATACATTATTTACGAAAATATCTATTGTCTTATGTCTAGCTATATCAGTGCTTAAGACAGACATACAGACGGATGGACAGACAGCGTCAATTCAAGACAAGACGGCGTCGACGTGTATTAGTTCCAGTTTTTAGGGTTCCGTACCCAAAGGGTAAAAATGGGTTATTACTAAGACTTCGTTTAAGTCTGTCCGTCTGTATGTCACCAGGCTGTAACTCAAGAACGGTAATAGCTAGCGAGTTGAAATTTTCGATTGTGTATGTCTGTTGCCGCTATAACAACAAATACTAAAAACAAAATAAAATTAATATTTAAGGGGGCTCCCGTACAACAAACGTAATTTTTTTTGGCCTTTTTTGCTCTATATCAATAATGGCAACAGTAGGTACTTGAATTTTTCACAAAATCCTTAGATATATGTGTCATTTAATATTTTATAATAATATTAAAATCAAATCAAAAATTAAGGGGGCTGCCATACAAGAAACACAATTTTTGGCCTAATTTTGCTCTATAATGGTACGAAACCCTTCGTGCGCGAGTCCGACTCGCATTTGGCCGATTATTCTCTATAATGGTACAGAACCCTTCGTGCGCGAGGCCAACTCGCACTTGGCCGATTATTATGCTCTGGTTAGGGAACCCTAAAAAACTATTTCGTCTCATTACTGGTACCGAAATGAAAGTGACGCAAGAGTATTGACCACAGACGATACTTTTTACCATCATTATGAAAGAAATCGTCGAAACTGATGGCTTTGCGGTCAAAGAACTTTATTTAAATTAAATTGCAAAGTGAGTGTTGTTAGATTATTATTATTAGATAATAATAATAATAATACGAGTACATTTTCTATTCCCCAAGATATAGCTCAACTACATTTCAATGCAACTTGAAAGATTAGTATAATGTCCATTTAGAGCTATTTCGCTCCTCTCAGGACCTTTATTTCAACGATATAAGAATCAATAGAATGTAGATTCCAGGTAAAATAACTCTGAATTGTCTATAGTCGGCACGATTACTGAAGCGCCTGCGGGGAGCCTAGTTTACGGTAAACAAATAAAGATACTTATTACTATAATATTATGATACACAGTATATCATACAGTACAAAGCCGTGTTTATTTTTTAAATCAATCCAGCTTAACACAGAGACAAGTTTTACGAGAAATGACGTGATATTGTATTGTTTCACAAGGAAAAGGAAAAGAAACAAAGGAAAGGAAACTCTAATACTGTTTTTCTATGCAAACCTATTCCCCAATTTACTCTCTGGACAATGCGTCTAGACAAATTATTTTTTTATATACAGTATTGAGATCTGTTAAAGCTATATGCCTCTACGTTCGATTTTTTCTAAATTTACTAATGAATAAAAAAATATGACTCTCCAAAAATCGCAAAAAATGAATGCCCCGTACCCCGCCAATCCACAAACCATAAAACAAATTTTAAAGATCTTTATGATAAAATAAAAACGTAGAGGCATAGACTCACTCTTCCTGAAGATATTTATAAAAATAATATTTAGATAGGCTCTATTTTGAAGGAGGAATCACAGGACTACGTTACCTCGATTTACTGTATCTGTCTCTCTCTCACAATACACGTGCCGGCGCAGGGTGAAGCGTAATGGCAATAGTTTCTTCTAAATTCTACTGCACTCGCGTCCCCTCTTAAGGCCCAGTAGTTCCTAAAATAAGCAGGTCGATGTCTGTCAGCACGAATATCGACGTAAAGGACATTAAAATAACATTCATATCATCGTGCCTTGTACAGTGGCGGTTACGCGCTCGCCACGTGCCTTGATAATAGGAAATAGGAGAAAAAACCTTTTGTTTTTAGTATTACACAAATCAAATATATCAAATCGTTTAGGTTAGGTTACGACAAATGTACTACATTTTTGTTTTTACTAGAAAGTGTGTAATTTAGCCATAAAATGATTTAATTATGAAAAACAGCGTTATAACAGTCATTTTTGAGATTTTTTTCAATCGAGCAGAATTTTTCAAATTGTGTACTGATATACCTTTGCGTAGGTATAGGAAATTTTCTCAATTTTAAAACGGTACTTTTTTATACTTGAATAATGACATTTTCTTTACAAAAAACATTATTTAAAAAACTCATTTTACGTATTTGCAACAACCACAGCTCCTTAACTGTCACGTAGATGTAAGCGTGCGTAGTTTAAAGATCTGAGTAGAGAACATCTTCATTCTCCATACTGACTCTACCGTATATTACGGAACATTAAATGTATGAAGATAGTCTACTGAATAGACTATTTTCATACTCTGCTATGTATTAGGGATTATATATTTAATGTTTGAAGCATGGTTAACCCACTTTCGCAATATGGACGTTTAAGTACTAGATATTATTTAGGTACGATACGTGACTTAGGTCTCAAGTCTGAACGACATTCATCTTTTCTTGGGCAATTTCCTGACATTGCTCGCGATATCTTGGCGCATTTTTGACTTGCGTCATGAGATATGAATGCGATAAATGCGCTCTTACAGACGAACGGCACGTGTCGGCGGCATGTGTCGGCGGCAGTCGACGGCAGTCGGCGGCACGTGTCGGCGGCAGTCGACGGCAGTTGACGGCACGTGTCGGCGGCAGTTGACGGCAGTTGACGGCAGTTGACGGCAGTCGACGGCAGTCGACGGCAGTCGACGGCAGCCGACGGCAGCCGTTGACAATTTATGACGCTTGCAGGGGGCCTACCACGACCCTTCCTATAACGATCATTTTTCCAGAAAGCTTTGTTGTAAGATTACAATAATATTACCGTACTCACTTTTTAAATATAATTTTACTAAAAAACAGTAAAAAATGCAAAATATTGTTAAATCCGCTGTGAAATATCAATTTTTAAAGAGTGATAGCTTGACGTTAAAGTAATTATTGCTTATCTGTCAAATGGTGTCGCTTAGTAGAGGTGGTGGTAGGCCCCCAGTTGTGACGTACCGCCTAAAGGTAACCGGCCACAGTTCAATATCATACGCAACGGACGTCTCGCATCAAACGGATAATTTTTTCACATTACTTCCGCTGAATCGGCAGCGTATGGATAATCGAATAGTCTAGTAAATGAATGCTCAAAAGGGTGGGTGAAAAGTCAAAAGCAGAAATTTTGACTTAGAAACTTTGTTTGGACTAATTGGAAGATAAACATACTGTCTAGTCGGTAATCCGTACGCTGCCGACACAGTGGATGTACTGTAAAAAAAATATCCGTTTGATGCGAGACGTCCGTTGCGTACGATACCGACCTGTGGACCTTTACCTTTACGCGCTACGTCACAACTGCAAGCGTGATAAACTGTCGACGGCTGCCTTCGACTGCCGCCGACACGTGCCGTTGGTCTGTAAGCGCTCTAATGATGGTGAATGCCGTTCGTGTTGTTGGAGTCTCTCGTCCCATAAAAATTCGTCAAAATAGGACGAATGACTAGAATTGAATGTTCGTCCCAATTATAGACTCAAGATACAACTAATTAACTAATAACTTATTAACTACTTGTCAATTGATATAGATGAGTTTCAGTTATTTTGCGATACTAGTATTCTAGGGAAGTACCTTTCCTTTTATACGTGGGAGAGCCATGCTTCGGCACGAATGGGCCGGCTCGACCGGAGAAATACCACGTTCTCACAGAAAACCGGCGTGAAACAGCGCCTGCGCTGTGTTTCGCCGAGTGAGTGAGTTTACCGGAGGCCCAATTCCACTACCCTATTCCCTTCCCTACCCTCTCCTATTCCCTTCCCTCCCCTTCCATCCCTACCCTCCTTTATTACCCTATTCCCTCTAAAAGGCCGGCAACGCACCTGCAGCTCTTCTGATGCTGCGAGTGTCCATGGGCGACGGAAGTTGCTTTCCATCAGGTGACAAAAAAAAAAAAAAAAAAAAAAAAAAGTACCTATAACTGACTTATAGCGATATAATGTCAGAGTATTAGAAATGTTTCTAAGAAAAGTCTAAATCTCATTTTGTACAGGTTTCTAAAATCAAGTTTTTTTTTCTGACAAAAAATGTAGAGGTTAATTTATGTTACACGTACATTTTTAACCGACTTCCAAAAAGGAGGAGGTTTCTCAATTCGACCGTATGTTATATGTTCTTTTTTTAAGCATGTTTTATGAACTAGGTCTTGCATTTATAATGTCATACATACATCATGGGTCTATGCACTGGTCAAAGTTTTTACCGCAGAACAAAACCAGCTTCTTGTAACGGTGTCTGGTGTATTAACATAACACCTTTAAAGGTTTTTATTGACGACGTAAGCCGAGATATTAGGCGACTATCTGACCACCTACCATGTGATAATGACCACCTACTAAGTTCTCAATTTGTCATAGACGAAAATGAAAAAAAAAATACTGACATACCTAAAAGTACGTCTTATTACGACATACTTATTGTATTTTATGTGAAGCAACGAAGCCTATAGACCTTAGAAATTGTACGGTACTAAAACTAATACTATTACATTGGATTGAGTGTGCAGTTGTTGTATGTATTTTTTAGGTACAATATATTGTCCCTAATAAATAATAATAAATATTCTTTATTGCGCACACACTAAGAAGTAAAAACCACAACAATAATTATCAACTTATAACTACAGTGTACCACAATGGCGGCCTTATTACTAATAAGTAATTTCTTCCAGGCAACCACAGGCAAAGGACAGTATGTTATTGATATTAGGTGAATGTGCAATATTTACTTGGATAAGGATTTAATATTTTTTTTTTAATAATACATACACAAATACATACATACATACATTATAATATTATATAAAAAGGTGATTAAAAAAAAATAGGACATAAATAAAAAGAAGTTCAGAAGTTGGAACTTAAAACTACAATTTAATCATCATTTTTAAATTCTAACTATTGCATGAATTACTAATAGATAAAAAATGTTCTTTTACGAGCATTTTGAACCGATACAGTGTAGTCGCCATTCTTATATGGGTAGGTAATGAATACCTACCCCTACCAGCTGTTGAGTAAATTTTCTGACGTATTTTAGACTTTTAAAACTTGGTATAACTGTAGTTATTCAGCGTAAATGTTTTCATTACTAACAGGCCATTAAGAGGAGGTTATTAATCTAGTAAAATTATAATTCAATTAATGTTTTTAACATAAAGGTCGTTATTCAATGTTCAATCAGATTATACAAGTTGGTCAATAATAAAGCAACATCGTTACAAACTAGGATTGCATAATATCCGCGAAATTGTCGGAAAACTTTATTAATGCACAAGATCTTCTCACGGCGGGTTATCAAGTGAGGTTGCAGGCGATCTCCTGTGCGTATTCACGTAAGTCTCCGCGAATTAGGGCTGCCACTTTCAGAAGAAGTGAACGAATATTGGTAAATAGGTATGCCTCGATGGATTACGAAATAGATCGAATAATAGGCATTAAAAATTTTGTATAGACTTATTATGTCTGCATAGGTAAGTATGCATAGTAGGAAATCACCTTGTTAAAGGTGGTATTGAGAACTGACGGTGTTAATATTATGAATTTTCAAATATTTTGAAAGTCTTTGTTCATGATTGTAAGTACATTGTTACTTGAATACTAAATGATAATTTGCGTGTTTGACCTAAACTAAAAATTTGACCCACCTACTTCAGAAACTCCTTTAAAGTTTGCTCTCAAAAAAGTCGAAACGAAGCAACGCGAAGTCTACGTCTTATTTCCGCAAGTGCAAAGACAGGGATGAACTTTCGTTAAAACCTTTTTCCACGCTAGTCTAGGATGGATGTAGGTAAACATAGAATATAGATGAATATATTGTCGGTCCTTGTAATAGTGGTGTAACTCCATAATATAAAAAAGTTCCCATTTTTCGTTTCATTAAAATAACATCGTCTTATTTTTAAGTACCTATAAGTATACTATTATAATATTTAATTTGATATCTACAATAAAAATATAAAGCATTAAATAAAAATTTGTAGTTTTTTTTCTACGCGTTAAGTAACAAAACTCTTAATTTCTCAAAATTTAATTGCATGGAGATGATTCACTATTACAATTAACGACAATAATTATAATGCTACACGTTGATAATATCGCTTGTACTGATATATCATGGGTATAGTTGCAAAACTTCTGAAAAATTCCGAATAATTCCGGAATACTTCTGGGAAAGTTTCTTTAAATTTGAATTATTCAAAATGAATTTAATAAAAAAAAATACATAAATTTTTATTTATGCTGAAAAATCGTATTTTGCATCAATCATCGATCGCCGCCGCGCATAGAGCGTCGCCCGCCGGCCGCTATCACCGCTTCGCACGCGCCGACTGCCACGGCGAAATATTTGACGGAAACATTCGATTGCGGGGTACGAATCTTTCCGCGGGGTGAGGGAAATCTTCTCCGGGGAGCATCTCCCTTCCGCACCGCCGTCGCCCGCTCGTACGGGCGAGCGAGTCGTGCGAGCAGGCGACGGCGGCGCGGAAGGGAGATGCTCCCCGGAGAAGTTTTCCCTCACCCCGCGGAAAGATTCGTACCCCGCATTCGAATGTTTCCGTCGAATATTTCGCCGGAATAATTCAATGGAAATATACGTGTTTGTTTGTGGTTTGTGGTGGTTGAGTGAATTATTTGTTCAGTGGCACATTACGTACTTAAGTAAAATATAAATTGTTTATCTATACCTACTTCTAGGTTTAATATTATAAATGCGAAAGTACGTCTGTTTGCCTGTCTGTCTGTTACCTCTTCACGCTCGAACCGTTGAACTGATTTGGCTGAACATTGACATGGAAATACTTTGAGTTCCAAGAAAGAACATAGGATAGTTTTTATCCCGGAAAAATGTACGGTTCCGGCGCGATGAACGAATTTTGGCGCAACGGAGTTACGGGCGTCATCTAGTTTTATCATAAATTAGTAATGGCCAATGGGATTGATTAATCTATACTTACCTACTTATTACTTACTTATATCCATACTATCCATACTAATATCCTATTGTAAGTAAATCAGAATAAAAACCATAAAAAATAAACGAACTTATATGATTAGGTATTATCAAAGAAAAGTAACAAGCCGTTACCAGCCGCTATTTATCGCTAGTAATGATAATAAACCAAAAAAGCCGTTTCTCGCCGCTTGGCTAATAATGTTAGTAACCGGCATCACATATTCTTAGATACACAACTAAAGATAAATAGTTTACAACTTCCAAGCGCAATTTTCCTCGTTATTTTTGACAGTTGAAATATTCCCAAAGTTTCGGAATATTTCGGAATACTTCCGAAGTATTCGACGGGAATAATTCGGAATCTTTCCCGCCAGCATCTATAATCATGGGCCAAATTGAAGAGGTCGCATTTGGCGCAACCCTGTCGCAAATGTGTCGAATATAATTTTACCATAGCCGGTCGCGTCCGTAAATGTAAATCGTTGCATAAATTTAGTTCTTTTGTTGCTCAACCCATGTGCTGAGCTTTCTATGCTCACACAAAAGGGTTATTGTAATTCGTAAGCCATTCACAATAATATTGTTTCGTTTCCACACATACAAATATGGTAGCCTGACTTCTTAACATACCTAACAATATTTGTTCAGAGACGATAATGTTAGAACTTAGAATGAAATGTATTAAAATATAGAAAGACCTGTGCCACTAGCCAACATGTTTTCTACGCTTCTTTATAGAATTGACAATCAAAATCTGGAATTGATGCATGAATCGAATGTCGACTTCATAGACTTATAATATATACTGTCGTACGACTTCAAAGTATCGCTGATTTGATTTATCAATACCTAATTACAATATTCAATGTAGTTTGATTTGATTGTTTAAATAAGTAAAACACACTAGGTAGTTGCAGTTGAACGTTGACTGTTAGTGTCTAAACACACTAGGCCGAAAAAACGCGGCCGAAGTTCGGCATGATTACGCTTGCAATGCGATACGCATACGTAATTTCGGCATGCCGGTGTGTCATCAGTGATGACACTCATCAGCAATTTAAAATACTTTGCAGGCGTAATTATGCTGAAGTTCGGCAGCGTTTTTTCGGCCTAGTGTGTTTAGACACTAACAGTCAACGTTCAACTGCAAAAGCAAACAATTAATTAATAATTTCATTAAACTCCATGTATAAAATTTTGAAATTTCATTAGATTTGAGTTATGTCAGGGACACCACGTGACACCGGGTAGGAATTTTAGGAATAAGGAAGAACCTACTTGACATATCTGTATATTTACTTAATAGTTATTTCATCACAGCCGCGATGGTCATCTCGTTTGTTAAGTTATTCGCAATTTATTAAGCGTGAAATCAGTTCGTTGCCACAAAAACAATCTAAATGTTGAAACAAGAGCAATTTGTAGGAGTAACGATCAAAATTTGTCAACTATTCTTGCCGTGGTCGTCATAGATTTAACACCTCTGATTGCTCCAGTACTCATAATGCGTGCCGTCAAAGTAGGACAGTTTGAAAGGAATAACAAAGAATGTATAGTATTCTAGGAAAACAGTAAACAAAATACGCTGATATTTTATATCACTGATAGATTTTACAGTGAAGCAACACTGATTTGGTGCGTTACTTTGTTGGATATACGTATTGTTTGTATAGTTGAGTTGCAGCGACGCACGTCAATACAATGCAAGTTGGTGACTCTACAGCTCGACACTTTACCTTCTGTACGTTATACCATCAGCACCTCGTCCAACGAAGCAAGCCATCGATGTGAACTCATAAAATATGACGCAAAACGTCGGAGAGGCACCCAAACGAAGAAGCTAAGGTAGAGTAGACAGAACTAAGGAGTACCTCGACTTCAAACAAATGACGCGTGTTGGGCGCGACTGTCACTTTCGACATGTTTCATAATGCTGAGTAACGCATTGGCAGAGTAATCAGAACCAACGAGTAGGCCGACTCTCGGCCGCAGCACTAATTGCGTTACCCAGCATGGTGAAACATGTTCAAATTGACATTTGCGCCCAACTAGCGTAGATTCGCCCCTTTGTTTGAAGTCGAGGACCGAGGTTAGTTCTATCTACTCTCGCATTAGTACGGCGCGCGCCGGCCGATATGACATACTACGTCAAACGTATAAATTTCGAGATCTCTTCTGAGTCGGCCTACTCAAGTCGGCTGCGTCATCTGCACCTGTTATTTTCTGACAGAGAGGGCATTAGCAGATATGCGTCCGCTGACGTATCTAGGCGACTTTAGATATAGAGCGTTATCCTGTGACACTTTAAACTGAACCAAAGATTCAAAGATTTTATTTGCAAACTAAGTAATTAATTAACCAACAAAGGCCTAAAGTAGGAAATGTGTTCGTATTTCATCTCTAACCTCGGGTCCATCAAGGCAAGGTCATTGCCTTCGGCACTGAATGGTGGTCGTGAGTGTATTGTCCATGATGTGTAATGGTGTTTAGTGAGTAGTGACAGGTCGTCTGCCAAGTGCCAACAACAATAGTCGCTCGAGAATACAGTCGTTAACATGCTTAACAATGGTTAGTGCATCTATAGTCTAAACGATTTAACTAGGCTTTCCGTCGAACGGTAAGCTAGGTGTTACCCGGAACTTCTGTCGTACAAAAGAACGAAGGAAATATTATAAGGGATACACTATTTGTTTATTTCTTACATTTTTGCGCAGTAATTTAGTTTTCGTATGAGAATAATAGAAAATCAGCCCAACGGTAAACCGTTGGGCTGATTTTCTATTTCTTTATTCTTCTATTTATTGATTCTCTTAAAAGAGAAGATATAGAGAAAAACAAAACAATTACAGTACTTAGCCAAGACCTTTTCTTTATCGCTTCTTTATAGAATCGCCGATCAAAAATGTATGGAATTGACATAAGTAGGATATTATATTTTATTATAACCTTTTTAAAAATATTCGAATAAAGCGCTCATCTTTACTCCAATTATATATTATTAACCTAGCCATTGTAAAATTACACCTCATTCTGTTTAAAAAGAAGGTCAAATCAGCTACTAACGTGTGGATGAGACCGAGGTCTCTTTCTTTATCGAGTTTTTCTTTGACGTATCAATTGGCTTAACCGTAACAGAATTGCTTTAAACGCTTAAGTATCTGGTGATGGGGAATTAGACCGGCTCCCCATCGACACCGGCCTACGCAGTAGCTACGGACCCCCTGAACGAAATTCCCCAAGCCCTCGTATTTATATCTCTCGGCACAAAAAACTTCGATAGCGCGATGTAGAGCTGACACCGAAATACCGTTTCACTTTCGTATCCATCGATTCGGATTATTAATTCATAAATATTTATGTTTATTTTTTCAGTGCAAACGTTTCCTTTATAATATTATTTTTATTTATTATTGTTTTTTGATGTTTTTATGTTTTAGAAATTTTATTCGCGGCTTCTACGAGAGTAAGGAAGACGGGTTTTGTTTGAGTCTGCGCAGTGAAATGCGCTTGTTTGACAGCTCTACGATGCGTCGGAAAACCGACATCGATTAGATGTGCAGCAAAGTGTTAAATAAAAGTAATAATTTTATATCTAATGCCTATAACATATACTTTTACGTCAAAGGAGGTTCTATAGACAGGTTTCCGCATATTGCATAAGTTTTAATTATACATTAGCACTCTGTTATCCTAAGCTCCTAACTTAACAAACTACCTTAATTATTTCAACAAAATTACCTTAGCACCTTAAATCTTTTAGGTTACATTTGTGCATTTTCCCACGATAAATACCGTTACGGTTAGATACTTATTAGTTTACATAATATTATCATAGTGTAATTGATATAACTGGTAGCGTTTGTGAGAAAACAAAAAATATGGCCAAGTCCGAATACCGCTGCAGCACGTTGGCTTCTGATTAACTTTCACAAGTGTTTTTTTTTTCTGAAAAGATTTAAATTTTTCATTTCATTTTCATTATTTCATGTATAAGGAACAAAATTGTGCTTAGCAGGGCGAGCGAAGCGAGCCCTAGCATATAGCACAACCTTTATTTACATTTTGTGGTAGATACATTTTACGGAAAAACTATCACGCCTATTGATATGTGCTCTAACATAGTATTTTTATTTATATGTAGATGTCAGTCAAGGTGTGACGACGCGAGCCCTCACAAAACTCGGCTTTGAGCTAGTTTATATTAATGGCACAATATGAGCCAAAAATTATGTAGAACATTTATTCTTCTTTTCTCTTTTCCATCGGTTCCACCGACCTCTTACATTTTGAAAATGGGCATCAAATATTGTACCTGTTATTCATGCCTCTCTCTAAAGAAAGGCCGGCCATCGCCACTGCTCTACGGAACCCCGGCAAACCGGTGTCGTATTTCATGACCATAAGACCTTGTACACGCTTATTAGTTATTACTATTAGATTAGTTAACATTTGAGCTGCCTATGTCAAAGGCAGATTCTTTTAGTAATTGAAATAGTAATCGCTCGCGTTTAAATTAAGCTACATGCCTTATGTTTGCTTACTCTTATTATCTAATTACATACCGTATCAAAGAAAATTAACTCGACTACCTACTAGGTATTTTGATTCACCGTAATATGTATCCATGTAACATTTAAATTGGTGGTATTATAGCCGGCCGTACTAATTAGTAATTAGTATTAAAATTAAACATAGTATATATTATTTTAATAAATAACTTAATATCTTATTAAAGTCTATCAACATAGAAATTAAATGGATACGTAATAGTTCTTATTTATTATTACGGTATGGCATTATTTTATACTGCCTCATATTAAGTTTAACTAGCTATTTAACCGAGCCTTGCTCGGTATTCGATAAAACACGCATTAAATGACATTTTCTAAAAATGATTCCTAGCTAGATCGATTTATCGCCCCCGAAACCCCCTATATACTAAATTTCATGAAAATCGTTGGAGCCGATTCCGAGATTCCAATCAGGGATGTTGCGGATCCCGATTTTTTCACATCCGCAGATGCGAATGCGGATGCGGATTTTTAGAGGTTCACATCCGCGGATGCGGATACGGATGCAGTTTTTATTTATGAAATAAGGGGGCAAACGAGCAAACGGGTCACCTGATGGAAAGCAACTTCCGTCGCCCATGGACACTCGCAGCATCAGAAGAGCTGCAAGTGCGTTGCCGGCCTTTTAAGAGGGAATAGGGTAATAGGGGAGGGTAGGGAAGGGAAGGGAAGAGAATAGTTAAGGGTAGGGAAGGAAATAGGGCAGGGGTTAGGGGATTGGGCCTCCGGTAAACTCACTCACTGGGCGAAACACAGCGCAAGCGCTGTTTCACGCCGGTTTTCTGTGAGAACGTGGTATTTATCCGGTCGAGCCGGCCCATTCGTGCCGAAGCATGGCTCTCCCACGTATAAATGTTTCGGATCCTACATAAATATAGTTTATAAAATGAAAAAGTATTATTTTAATTTTTAATTAATGTGTTACAAAATAATAGTACAGGTTCCCTAGAACAAATTTTTTAATTAATATCAAGCAAATTTTTTGTGAGTAGCTTCATTTTGAAACGCATTTTGAATAGAACAATCCATATTTTAAGACTCGAAATATTAAATCATATTTATCTTTGCTAGCTACCACATTCGCAGAGGAAATTGTTGTTCTTTTTATCAAAATGAAACTGATTACAAAAAATTACCTTGATAGTAATAAAAAAAATGGTTCTAGGGAACATGTACTATAAAAATACTTTTGTATTAAAGAGATAATAATTTGTTAATTAAAAATACATTAATTCCCCTGTATTAACCTCTACCACTTTTTTGTTAGTAAGTACACGAATTTATAAATAGGAGCATAAAGCATTATACTTAAATTATTTAATAGTAATAATGCCCCTTTTTAGTAAGTAAGAAGCACAAACAAACATGTAGTGATTAATTTACACAAGACAATACTTAATGCACCACAATAAACGCGTCGGATCCTGTGACCGTTTTTAGGGTTCCGTAATCAACAAGGAACCCACCAAGGAACCCTTATATTTTCGGTCTATCTGTCCGTCTGTCTGTCTGTTTCTCCGCGGTTTTGCTCAGAGAATAGCCTACGAAGCCGAAATTCGGCATGAATGCACATACATATAAATGGTGTCGACAAAATGGTATATAAAAACTTAAAAAAAAAATATGGGACCTCCCTACACACCAAGCGGGGATAAGTATTTTTATTTTGCGTCCACTCCAACGTGTGTGGTGTCATTGGATAGGGTTTTTAAAAATATTACGAGTATTATTATTCGAAGAAATATGCAAAGTTTTAAAGTGGAAGCAATCGTTAGTGTCCTGTGTCTCCCCCTTCTACCAGCTATTAGCTAAACGGTTGATTCTGAAAAATATGTGCAAAAATTCACGGGAGTAGGAAATATGCTAAATTTAAGAAGAAAATTATCACGGCTAAAAAGACTTTATGCGCAACAGATTCGCAACATCCCTGATTCCAATTATAAATATATATACAATGTGTCCCGACACCAGTGTCCGATCCTTTAATGTCATGATCTATGGCATATTTTATCGACAAATTGGCCCTCAAATATTTTCTCTCTCTTACGGTTGTAAAATGGCAGCCATTTTAGTTTTTCTCGGGCTTTCACACTAATCTGACCAGTACTTCTCATGTAAATATCCTATGAAGATAAAAAAGGTCTCATTTGATAGCTAAACTTGTGGACTACGCTTACACAGGCAATATGTTATAAATTTCGTGGAATTAAACATAGAGAAACCAAAGTTTAAGAAAAAAAATTGTGTAATTTTTAATTAATGGCTTTTTGTGAAAAATCTAGCAATTTAAACTGGTTATTTTTTGTTTTAAAAAGATAGAGGAGGTTTTTGTCTTAAATAAATTCTTTACTTCGATGCTCTAAGTCAGATCGTTTAGAAGTTATAACGATTTTCCTATGAAGTATAGGTCAGATTAGTATGAAGCCATATACATTAAAGGATCGGACACCGGTGTCGGGACACATTGTATATATACAAGAATTGCTCGTTTAAAGATATAAGATTAATGTTAGTGGGTTGAAACACCTTCGATAAGACAAACATACATTAAACGGCCTAATAGATTGACCTCGGTCCACATCGGCCACTCATTGACTGGAATTGGCATTATATAGTGTCAAAACCTATTAATCAACCCGTCATGTATGCATTCCGAAAAACTCGTTTATTTGTCAAAATACGAGGCTAAAGGCAACTATTTGGCTATTTAGATTTTAATTTTATTTATTAGAAAGCTACAATTGACATTTATTACGGACTTGAATTTTTTTAGTAATGTTTGAAAATAACATAATATGCTACTTACAGCCAGTTATGCCTAGGGTAGCTAGTGGAGTGCCATGGCCGCCGAGTTTTTAGTGGATAGGGGCTGCGTCCATTACCATCTTTCGAGCGCAGCAAAAACCCACATACTTGCGGGTAGGAGTTAGGACCCCTCACGGCGAAAAAAAAGGTGTGCCTTTTTTAAAATATCAAGCTGTGGCCTGTTACTTACGTAAACTGACTTAGGTATTGAGTAAGTTTAAAATGTTGTTTTTAAATGAATTAGTAATTGCATCAAGAGACAAGAAATATAGCATGAAGGGCAAAAACGCAACTTGTTAAAATCTTTATTAATTAAGTTTTGCTTTAGTTCGTTATATTTATGGTGAGGCTATAACATCTAAACGATCAATTATATGATATGTCACCGTCAAATTGAAAATACCGTTAGATTATAATATTCCTAAGTTGTTGATTCTAAACAAACAGTGTTTTAGTAATTAGAAATTGATGTTGATTTAACATGAGTTTTTAGGGTTCCGTGCCCAAAGGGTAAAAACGGGACCCTTTTTACCTTTTGGGTGTCAGTTAGTATCAAAAGTAATAAGTTAAAATGTACATGCTAACGCCATCTGTTACCACATTTGAGAAATTGACAGTGTCTATACCTCGTGTATACTCTATTGTAATGTCTTATAATATGTATTCTGTGTGTCTCCTGTTGTAATGTGTCAAATTGGGCACGGACTTCCAATCAAGAAATGTGATTATTTTTGCCTTTTTTGCTCGTAATCAACAATAGTAGCAGCTAGGCACTTGAAATACTCACAATATTATTAATTATATTTGTTATTTTTAGTAATTAATAATAAAATTAATATTCAATCCCATACAAAAAACACAATTTTTTGCTAACTTACGCTCAATAACGGTAACCTTCGTGCGGGAGTCTGACTCGCACTTGGCCGATTTTTATACTAAATCAAATAATTAAAATTACCAAATAACTTTTTCGGACTGTAACTTAGGAATATTACAATCTAACGGTATTTGTTACTTAACGGTGACATATATACAGCGTGTTGCAGCATTACTCGCTAATTACACCGTACTTTTGTATGAATGGCGGGGAATTACACACATACTGTATGATTGCTCAATCATAACTCATGTTACTTAAAGTTTAGAACCCTACTTTGAACCTCAATTTTACGAGTGACAGATTTTATTTTATTATTATAACCGATTTTAGTATACTTTACGTGCTATAAAAGTATAATGTTTGTTTTATAACGCACGAATATGTGTTAGACTAATAGTTTCAATTTGATTTTCAATCAATAGTTTTAATGGTTTGTAACTTTGTTTATAGAACTTATGAAGTCTTTTCGTTGCAGCATATAACAAATAGATATTAATACTAATGGCGTTTACTTTGCGTAAACGTAAAAAGGCATCTTTATCTGCCTTTCGCTGCCTTTACTCTGCCATTTCAACTAGAAACTCTATTAAGGCTAAGGAAAAGTTACAAAATGCCATGGCTTAAAAATAAAAATAAAATACGTTTAATTCATCTGAATTAACCCATAGAAAAAAATCTTAAAATAGAAGGAAATAGTTAATTTAAATATTTGCCACCCTCTGGCGCAACTGATACAAGCACGTGTGCATGGACCCAGTGCTTCAGGAGGGGGCTGTCCAGCTTATCACTGAGTATTTTCAGGATGATGTTAAAAACTACATAATTTAAAACTACTATCTCCTTGGCTAACTGACGTTCTAAGCTGTAGCCTCTTCTAAGTTTCTTCTCTCTATTAGATCACACCACAATTAATCTTGCTGAGAGAACCCCTAAAATCTAGCAGCCAGACGTCTGAATTTGTTTCATCGAACTTATCCGACCAATATGCAAATTAAATTTCAATCTATTACGCGTCTTTACCCACTTAGCTATGAATTTATTTATTCATTCAAGCTCTTAAATAATTTATATTAAATGCAAGTGACATTAAATCTTACAAATTCATAGCAATATTGACCCAGATATAAATTAAAACAGGCTCCTGCGATAATGAGAGTTCCTACCAACCTTACCACATGACTATTCTCATTTGTTTCATGACAACGCCTTTATGCCTAACACATAAGGTTCATTATCATAGATACTACGAGGTAAAATAATTATGAATATTACTTCGTAGTCACTACATACAAATCAATTCAATTCCAGCTAACCCGTTTCGTTTCGAAATACTGTTTCCTAAGTAAAAAGATAACGCTTTTTTGGATAGCTTTCAACTCTGAGTGATTATTGAGCAACGAAAAGCTGATGTAATTTTTTTCCTTTAATGCAGGAAATAATATAGTTTAAGACCATTCATTGTTACATATTTTGTAACACTTTTCAGATTTTTTTTAATTGAATACATTTTTAAAATGCGTTAGAATGTAAAATAATAGAATATCACAAACCGTGTAAAAGGCATTGGTGTATATCTATGTTTTATTGTTTGTGTCACAAATTTTCTAAACAGCATCACTTAAAACTGTGTCACAAAAATGATAAAAATACTTGGACAAAACAAAGCTAGTATCATCGAAGTTAGCCACCGTAACTGGGGACTTGCGACAAAAAGTGCTAGAGTTGCAAAAATTGCACTGTCGGTTTTAGATGAGTTCCAACGTTCGAACATTTGCACAATACAATTTGTTAAGACATTTGTCGCGCTCGCGTAACCGATGTCATACCATCGCCGTTACAACAGACTGAAAATAATTAATTATATTCGTGTTGTAATTCCGTTTTAATTTTAATTAAATTTTCTTTTTAGTCGTATGACGTATCCTAATGCCTGAGAGATGTGACCACCAAATTTTTCTTCAGAGGATAGGATTTTCCACTTGTCTCTGTTTTTGGCCTCATGAAATTTCTCCTGGAACGTGCAGTCAGCAGTAAACATATTAAAAAGATGGAGCTCTTTTTAATAATGTTATTCAAGAAATCTTTCTAGTGACCCGCAGCATCTGGTATAAAAATTAAAAATGTTTAAAAGTAATAATATTTTGTTCCCTGTGGAGATAGATATTTCGATTGTCTGTTTTCACATTTGTTTTACTAGTCATCTAGTTTCTAATAAGTAATAACAATAATATGCTGCATAATATCATGATTATATTATGAAGTTATCATTCTTGAAAACAATAATATATTCTAATCATTTAGCTAACACAAAGAATAATTTTGGTCGACACCTTTTACACTATTTTCTATGGTCTATTTTCTCACAAATATTCTGTACAAAAAGATAATAATTTAATACCTTTTTACAATATTTAACTATTTTGCCGACATGTGACATTTTGCGAGGTCGCTACTTGCTGCCGTATTACGCACAGCTCACAAACGTGTCGGCAAAATGTAACATTTAACTGATATATTTATTAACCTACTGGACACACCTATGTTTTACATTCAATTACTTGACTGTGCTCATTTGAAAAGTATTCACTAAGTGGTACAAATATATAGTCTTATGATAATGACTCCCATACCGGTTTCGGTGACAGTGGCTCCAGACAAGGCTCCAGCTACGCAGGAACAATTTCATAGTGCCCTTAGTCTCTAGTGTGTGCGCAGTACACTCTCTCTTCCCTTACTCTCATAACCCAGTGGGACGAACGACCGACACGACTGGCGAAAGATCAGGCACAGGACCGACTTCTTACATGCCCATCCTACGCATGGATCATATTAATTGTCAGACAATCAGGCGATCAACCTGCATTGACATAATCAAACTTGGAAATAACTTGTTTCCAAATCGAACCCACGACCTCCGAGCTAAGAGCTACGCTCTAAGCCAATGCACTATAGATGCGAGTATATTTCTTGTTTGCTTCGTAAAAACAACATTTTTTTAACATTACCAAATAAAAAGTAGTTTAGACTTTTTTATTTTGAAAAGAAAGCCGGTCTATCAACATATTGGGTAACCTAAGTATTTTAAATTACGTACATTTGTAGGAGATAAAGTAGATAAAAGTCACGTGAATAGAAAGCTGGGCGTCCTAAATTGTTACATAAAAATATATTTAAAAATAAAATAGTTACATTAAGGTGCGCCCTCACCGCGAGCATTCACTTGTAGTGTAACATTATCCGACCATATTACAAAAATAAGCACATCTGTGGGGCTACTTCTGGATGTTCACGCGTGACGCGTTAAAATGACGATAACTCTAAAATTCCTTATGAGGGATGCATATTATAACTATGTCATTGGAATCTGTATGAATTAAGCTGAGATAATGAAAATAAATTAATCAAATTTTGCTATTTTGTATAAAATACAAATTGTAATATTCGGCCCTCCTCCGTCACTGATGTAATGTTAGACTCTGTAACATTGTAACATTACATTACAAGCGAAGGCTCCCGGTGAGGGAGCACCTTAAATACAATAATTATGATGTAAAAATATGTTTCTGTAAATTGTGGAACAATAATTATTTTTTATCTAAAGTTTTAACGTCTACCCTATTGTTCACTTTTAAATGATAACATCTACACATTATATACAGCCTATAGTTAATTAAATATAATAATTATTACCTTTCATGTTATTAAAAGTTGGACAAAGGTAACACACTTATCGTTTGCACCTGGGCTTATCAAATTAAAAAATACTGAAAAGTGCTAAAAGTGAAATTGAAGTTTTTTTCTCAGACATTTTAAATATATATTTTTATTGCTGTTAGAATTTTGCGATTCGTATCAACACAATACTCCTGTCGTAAAAAGTGAAAAATGAAAGTGTCTTTAGTGACACTTGATCAAAATAAAATGAATTCAAATTAAAAAATATATTAATTCAAAATAGGTATTCATTATTATTAATTATTATCAATTATTTTATATTATTACACAATATTGGTTAATCATTAATTAATATACAATTTCTGTTTAATTAAACAGAAATTCTTCAAAGCCCAAGTCTGTAATTTTTTAACTTTTTAACCATAAAACATTAACCAACGAAAGTACTGGCTGAAAAAAATCACAAAAAATATCAAGCACGGAGCTTTGAGGGCGCGATGAGTGTCGGTGAGCGGGGGCCAGTTCGGTGAAGGCTTCGTGTTGTCGGCGAGTCGGCGCCGGCGCAGTGCTGTCACCGGCGCTGCACCTCCACCACGCGCCCCCGTGCCATGTCGCCCATGTAAACCGTGCATCTTGTGCAGTGTTGTGATATTCATTGTGTGGAAGTTGATAAGATGATTTCAAGGTAATATTTATGTTTATTGTTAATTATTTTAATTGATCTATAGTGTGTAGCGGATTACAGTAAAATTATTTAAATATTGGAAATATCTGTAAATAAACAGACAGTCAATTCTTCGTGTTTTTGAAGCTTTTTTATAAAACGTGTCATCAATACAAAATCTAAATTAAAATTCTAAAAAGGATCACAATAATTAGATTATTATTTTATTTCTTATATATTGCAATGAAAATAGTAAAAATATCAATAACAATAAAGTCCTAATGATTAATTAAAAATACGCATGCAAATACTCGTAGCATATTGCTACGTAATGACGCGTTGATGTTTTTTGTATCGCGCGTACTGCACGTAGCCGCTACGCGGTTCGTAGCACGCGCCAGTTATGTACTAATTATGTAGCTTACATTAAAATAATTAGCATATTATGGCTTAAAATTAAAATATATTCTCTTCACAATAAAGTAATAAGCTTTTATTCAGCTTGTTGTGCATTAAACTTATTGTAACTAGATGTTTCTAATAACTTCGTTCGCGTAAAAATTATTTTATCGCGTAGGAACCATACAGTTGGCCGAGAGAAAATTAATATTATGTTTTCGGAAAACTGTCTTATGTTCTATTTTGAAATCTAGGCATCTTAATGACCGCCTTAATTTTAGCGTTTAGTATTTTAGCAGTTAAAGCGTTAAGTGGTAAGTAAGAAGTTCAATGGAAATTATTATTAATAACAGATTAAGCTCATTAGCAGAATATTAAACAGAAATAAAATATTTTTAATTGAGATGACTAAGATCCATAAAATTATTAGTAAGAATCTTGTCGCTATGTTAGTATTCTATTCTAAAAAGAGATATAGTCCTTAGTCCTATTTATTATAAAGTCGATCAGAGGACAATCCCCGCTGTCGACTATCTTTCTCAAGACACTGTTGCTGCTGCCGCTGACCCTGGCCAATATTAACTTCCGTTTAATTTTTAAATAACATGATGAGGAGAGATGTATTAATTTAATACATTTCAAAGAATATCTTTTTTGCTAATGAAATCGTAGCTGGTTTAGATTTCTCTCAAATATGATTTTGACCTACATTTTTAAAACAATAATCATAACTGGAATAGTATGAATATGGTTAGCTAAAGTTATTTGGAGTATAGATAGAATAGATAGAATTGACTGAAAGATAATAATACATTATTTTTTTAATATACTAAAATAAAACCTCAAGATATAATTTCATTGTTTTTAATTATGATATTGTGGTTATTAACATTTTTACGATAGTATTTTATTTATTGCCATGGACTCCAACTATTGGGTCATATTGGCAAATATAATATTATCTGTGAGTTGCTCCTAACAAAACAAGAGCCAAGCCTTCGGCCACCCATAGAGACTCAACGACTTTGTCCAACATTATAACCACACTAGACGTTCCGTGCGGTTTCGCCAGCGTAAATTGTGATTTTCACAGAAACCGTACATTTTCCGCAAATAGGTAAATAGCCTATGTCTCACGTGGTCTACTATATATCAGTGCCAAATATGAAATAACATAAAAAATTATCCAGTAGTTCGTGTGATTAGTATACCGTTTCATATGATTTTCCCCGTTTTTTTTCCATATTTTTCTCTGTTTCTTTGCTTCTGTTGATTCAAGCGTGATAATATTATATAGCCTTTCAAATCGAACCAGTAGTTCCTGAGATTAGCGTGTTCAAACAAGCAAACAAACAAACTCTTCAACAACATTTACAACATTTAGTATAGATTCAAAGCAACTTGTCTCTATTTTAGC
The DNA here is from genome assembly GCF_905147365.1 of Aricia agestis. Classification (NCBI taxonomy): domain Eukaryota; kingdom Metazoa; phylum Arthropoda; class Insecta; order Lepidoptera; family Lycaenidae; genus Aricia; species Aricia agestis. Next base: position 11,359,389 of record NC_056408.1, on the reverse strand, counting down.
ACCATGTTCTATAATTGTGTGGCATTTGAATACTATCTATCGGACACATCGACAGTTCTGATGTAGACATTAATCTTCCGTGCCCTTGTGGTGGACCTCCCAAATAATAAATGTTGACTGATCAATCTGAGTCTATCTGCCGCATTCAGAGACGTTCAATGATGATTAAACTTCAATCTAATGAAGAGTTTATCAGATGTATTATGTCGAAATCTCTTTGTTTGCATTCAGTATATTATATATGTTTTAAAACATTACTTTCAAACAATTAATCAATCATTTATTTGCTTTAAAAGTAGTATTTACACGTATACTACGCTATTGCTACTACATTGTGGCCTGCAGAAAATAAACTCTTATTTTGTGTCTGGGTTCTGTAATCAACAAAACTTGGTTGACTACGGAATCCTAATACGGGACCCTGACCATCTGATTTTTTGTATGCTGATAGTTTAATTTAAAAGTAACATTGTCCTACAAATAGAACAATCCATATTTTGGGACCATCAAATCAAAGTATGAAATCGTGTCTATCTCTGTTAGCTACCACTTTCGAGATTTTTCGCTGATAAAATTGTTCTTCGTCTTATCAAAATGCAGATACTCACAAAAAATTAGCTTGATAGTAATAAAAAAAAATCTAGGGATCCCTTAGAATGAAAGTGATCTTAAGAGGGCGACTAACCCCAAAAATCAAATATCGTCCTTCTCTCTTCACACTCACGCCATTCTTTTATATGCCAGGTGAAAAAGAACGACGCGGATTCATCGCCAAATTAGTTTTTTCTCAATAACTCGATAAATATACAACATTTTCAAAATCCGCTAGGTCGATCTCTCAATGATAAAATTTTATACAATGTGTTAAAATATTAACTTAGTTCAATGCACGGTTACAGCAATAAATGAAAAATTCATGAAAATAAGATGCATCTTTGTGATTTTTTTCTATCGAGAAAATTTTAAGATATCGTGTTTTTGCTCAGATCGAATTCTCGGAAATATAATGTAGTATCTAATTTTAGAAAATGAAAGAATTCGGGGCTTATTTTCAAGTATAAAAATGAATTATAAAAACGACACTTTAGGGTTAGTCGCCCCCTTAATAAATAGCTTTCACGCATTGTAATAGAGATTTTAAATTCCTCTTACGTCTACGTCGTCTCCTCTATTTCATATATTAACTTATAAGTAGGCCTATCAGGCTACATACAAAAATGTAGAATTTTACATTTTTACAACCCAAACAATGGAATGATGTCACATCGCAATTAAGATACAATCACAGTTACATAACGTTACTCGCCACCAAAACTATAACAAAAGTGCAAAACTAGAATGCCACCTTGATTTTCAACTGTATTGCAATGTAATAAAGGCGATTTTCAAGTTTGCCTGGATTTTACCTTTGACTCTCTGATATCTTATATTTCTACTTTCACTGTCTGTTGAAACATTTACGTCTTTATTATGTGCTTAGCAAAATGTTTAGAAACTGCTTTATTTTTATTATTTGGCACTTAAAAACCAGTCAAAAGTTTGCATTGTCATTTAAATTATTATGTCTAAAAATTTGTACCCTAAATCAACCCCAAAACCCAAAATCCTTATGATTTTAATGCAATCTTGATTTAGCTCTGTTCTCTGTTCGAGTCTGTTCCCGTTTCCTATTTTGATAGGAAGCGGGTACAGAATCGAACAGAGATCATAAACTACAAAATGAAAACAAAAATAAAACACAAAAAACTAAAATAATGTGTTTGTTTTACGATTATGAGAATCAAACGAGGAACGAAGTTAAATATATATTGCATTAATAAAGTACAATTTGTTCACTAAATTATAGAATAAATAAAATAAAAAGATAGTAGCAGAACGTAACAATAAAGCTGGAACAGAAAGTATAATTTCAAAATACGGTCAGTAACTCACATCTTTAGAAATTTGAACGTTTAGTGTAAATACAGTTAGAAAAACATGCATACAATGGAACAAAACATAATTGCATGTATTATTTGAATACTCGTAAACACTTAAAATTGATACTTTAACAAAATTAAAACATTTATGTTACAATATAACGGTGATGGCCCTTAGCTGGAAAATAGGGTTGCCAAGCGCGCAAATGTAGGTCATAGTCTGATTTTTATTGCGTGTTCGACCACAATGTAAGAGAGTCTGGTTCGGTAGAGTTTTGAATCTGTAACATAATAATTTTGATAGTTATAAGTAGTAGTATGTTACAAGATTTTATATTTCATCAGACAAAATATAATATGTAATTAATTTGTACGCGCGATGTCAAATTACTATTGAGACTTACAAAGTCCTCAGTGACTGAGTGTCCAAATATACTGCTAAGCTCGCTGGCTTGTCCGACTATCTATAGATCCACCCATTACGTTACAGCCTAAGCGGGAAATGGAGATTCACACTAAATGTAAATTATACATGCCAATATTTGAGAAATTATCTCAATACAAGAGGGGTTTAAAATAATCATATTTTTTTACGTAATATGTGAATGGCCCCCTATTAGTTTTGACGACCTGACAACCCTATTAGACAACAAAACAACGCCATTCAAGCGCAACATGGGCTTTACGTGGGCACATCTTGTTACTAGTGCCAGTAACTCGCACTTGCATAGTCCAGCAAGACATTCACCAACTGACCCAGTAGCATTTGAGTTTACGATCATTAATTAAACTATTGAATATAATATAATTTTGAGTAACTAAACCTGTAATCAGCATGATACTTTAGACGAAATTAAGTTTGACAGCACAAAAAGTTTTACTCCTTTCCATACCCATTTTCCATACCCTAAAGATATTATAAGTAATAATATATACTATTACTAAGACTTCATTGTCTGTCCGTCTGTCCGTTTGTCCGTCTGTCTGTCTGTCCTTCTGTCTGTCTGTCTGTCTGTCTCCAGGCTGCATCTCAAGAACCGCTATAGATAGACTTCTGAAATTTTCACAGATTGTGTATTTCTGTTGCCGCTATAACAACGAATACTAAAAACAAATACTTAAAATTAATATTTAAATGGGCTCCCATACTACGAACGTGATTTTTTTGGCCATTTTTGCTTGATATCAAAAACAAAACAACAGGTAGGCACTTGATATTTTCAGAAAGGCCTTAATTATATGTCAACTTGAATAAATAAAAATTACATTAAAATAAAGTAAAAATTTAAAAGGGGTTCAACCCCTGGGGTTGCCATACCAAAGATACAATTTTTGGCCTATTTTTGCTTTATGACGGTACGGAACCCTTCGTGCGCGAGTCCAACTCGCTCTGGCCAATTATTTTTATATTTTTTTTAAATATTTGGTAACACCTAGGTGCGAATTTTGTAAACCCACCAGCGAACCGCTTGCCTGGTTAGAACGAGCATGAATAATCTATAATATATAAAAGTTGATCAAATATTATTTTATTAGTAACACGTGCCGCTGACTAAGCCAACGCCCTCAAAAGTTTAGCTTAATTATTACTATCAGATACCTAAACCTTTCGCTTTAAATTAGGGTAAATGACTAGTAGATTGGACAGTACCAGTTATTGGAAAAAGCACAAAAACACAATATTTATTAATGTTGCTTTAAAAATTGCCTGTTTTTAAAGTAAAAGAACGCCTGATTTTAAAGCAACCTTAATAAATATAGTGTTTTTGTGCTCTGTCCAATGACTAGAACTGTCCAATCACTAGTCATGTTCACCCTACCTATGTGAATGGATATCGTGTAGAAATCTACTGTCGTTCCATTGTTGATTGTCAGCCATAGAACTATATATAAACTTGGTGCATCAGAACTTACAGGGAAAAATAGGAAAAGAATTAGAAATTGAGTTATTTTTAAATGAATGTAACATTGACATTTTGTGTGTATCAGAACATTGGTTAAAAAATTATGAATTGTCATTTAATTATTCTGATCATCAGCTAGCAAGTTCGTTCAGTCGAGAGAATGCTATTAGGGGTGGCTCCTTAATATTGATTAAGAAAAAACTTAAATTTAAAGAACGTAAGGATATTGTTAGACTGTCAACTGAACGAATTGCTGAGTTAGCCTGTATCGAGCTGAGCCACCTTATTATTGTAAGCGTATACAGACCTCCATCCGGCTTATATGATTCTTTTGAACAAATAATGGAGCAAGTGTTAACAAAAGTGTGTGCATCTAACAAAAAGATTATAGTATGTGGTGATTTCAATATTAATTTACTAGACTTAAACTCCACCACTGTTAGATTCACATCATTGTTCAAATCGTATAACCTTATTAATTTATTCAACGAGCCGACAAGAATTTGTGATACAACTGCGACTTGCATAGATAATATTTTCACCAACATAACTCCCTATAGGAAGGAAATAATTAATGTATTAAGCTCTGATCACTGTGGACAGCTAGCTTCATTTAATATAAATTGTGATACTAATTTAAAAGAAAAAATTGAATATATACCTATAAATACAAAACGTATTGAGAAATTTAGAAGTAAATTATCATCAAGTTTTGAGAAGTTGAATGTATCAAATGATCCAGATAAAGCGTTTAACAATTTATTCAATAGAGTAAATCAGCAATATAACGCTGTATTTACTTCTAAAACGGTCAGTTTGAATAATAAAAGAAATAATTTCAAAAAATGGGCAACTGCAGGTATTATTGTAAGTAGACAAAAATTATATGATTTGTATAACGAGAAAACTATAAACCGGAGTGAAGCTTTTAAATTGTACGTCAAGAAATACTCAAAAACTTTTAAAAAGGCCTGTCAAGCAGCGAAGGCACTTCAAATTAAAGAGAAAATTAGAGACTCTAAAAATAAAGTGAAAACCACCTGGAAAATAATTGCGGATGAGACTGGAAAAGTCGCCTGTCGTAACTCTAAATTTGAACTTTTAATTAATAATAAAAAAATCAATTCTGATCTTGAGGTTGCGACAGTCTTTGAGAAGTTTCTTGCAGACATTCCAATCTCAACTACAAAGAACTTAAATTCATCACCTACAGTTGCAGAAAAAATACTTAGAGAACATGTCAAGGAATGTGATGTCAATTTTATTTTTAGAGATATTGACTCCAGAGATATTATCAAGACTTTCAAATCAATCAATATTAAAAGTACCACTGATCTCTGGGGTATGTCCACAAAAATTATAAAATCAGTAGTTGACATCATTGCCCCTTACCTAGCTTTAGTTTTTAATAATTGTATCGAAAGTGGTGTGTTCCCAGACTTAATGAAGCACAGCAAGGTGATGCCTCTATTTAAAGCTGGGAAGAAATCAGACCCAGCCAACTATAGACCAATATCCATATTGCCGACTTTAAGTAAAATCTTTGAAAAAATAATTCTAAATCAATTACTTGCTCATTTTAACTCAAATAATTTATTACATAATAATCAATTTGGTTTTACTAAAGGTCGGTCTACAACAGATGCAGGCATTAGTATTCTGTGTAGTATTTTTGAAGCTTGGGAGGAGTCGCAGGATGCACTTGGTATTTTCTGCGATCTCTCTAAAGCATTTGACTGTGTGGAGTATGATACTCTAATAAGAAAACTACACCATTATGGTGTAAGGGGCACGGCACTTAAACTTCTTAAATCTTACCTTACAAATAGAACGCAGAGGGTGGAAGTTAACTCCATAAGGTCTAATGGAACCAAAATAAAACTAGGTGTGCCACAAGGGTCCATTTTAGGGCCTTTTCTTTTTCTCATCTATATAAATGATTTACCTTATCTTGTTAAAGATAAGCATGAGATAGTACTTTTTGCTGATGACACTTCACTAATTTTTAATGTGAAGAGGCGACAATTTAATTATGACGAGGTAAATAGTGCTCTCTCAAAAATAGTACATTGGTTTAATGCTAATAATTTACTTTTGAACTCTAATAAAACAAAATGTTTAAAATTTATCTTGCCAAATGTTAGGCAAGTACAAACCAATGTACTATTAAATGATGAGAAAATGAATTTAGTAGACACCACCGTATTCCTAGGCATAACGCTGGATTGTAAGTTACAATGGGGTCCACATATTGCGAAACTGGCAGATAAGCTTAGTTCTGCAGCATATGCTGTTAAAAAAATTCGTGAAATCACTGATGTAGAGACCGCGCGATTAGTTTACTTTAGCTACTTTCATAGTATAATGTCTTACGGCATCCTCTTGTGGGGAAACGCGGCGGACATTAATACAATATTTGTGCTGCAGAAGCGAGCTATTCGTTCTATTTATAAGATGTCGTCTTTGGAATCTCTAAGAGAAAAATTTAAAGAAATAAGAATTCTGACCGTCACATCTCAATACATTTTGGAAAATCTCTTATATGTTAGAAAGAACATAAATATTTTCAAAAAGAAAAGTGATAATCATAATGTAAATACTAGAAATAAGAACAAGTTAGCAATACCAATGTTCAGACTAGCCAAAATAAGCAAATCCTTTAAAGGCCAATGTATACGCCTATACAATAAAATCCCAGAAAATGTTCAAAATCTACCTTTAAACAAATTTAAAAAAGCAGTTAAAGAACGTTTGTGTGCTAAAGCGTATTATAAAGTCAATGATTTCTTCGAGGACAGCACACCTTGGGAATAGGGTGGCTCCATGCAGGTTACTTTTCTTTTAATTTTGTTACATAGCTGTAAGCCATAACATTGTAATTTTCCTTTTTTTTTTTGCAAAAGATGGCCCCGTGCGAGTTTCTTACGCCGGTTCTTCTCGGCGGGGTAGTTCCCGAACCGGTGGTAGGCAACGTAGTTTCTTCGTTCGACTTTCAAAAAGTGTATCATGATACCCATTTTGAATAAAAAGATATTTTATTTTATTTTATTTTAACATTTTTGTGTTATGCAGCTTTTACGTGTTTCAAGTTATGTTTTAATTTTAAGTTATTGCATAGCTTTTATCGCGGGCTTTGAGCGCGGCGACCGAATTAAGAAATTCCGTAACGAAAAGAACCTAACACCACCCACTCCGACCGGCGAAGGTCAGTGCGACGTTACCAGATTTCGGCACGGTGTTTTTATTCGTGCGACGAGTAGACGTTCGTGTAGACGTATGCGAAATATTATTGCATAAGTGGATAAAAAATGCTAATATTCGGCAGTCACCGAGTGCCACACTTATTTTTATTTTAGTTTTACGTATGGATACTAATGAACGTACCTGCTACGTCAAATGTTTGTAATGCGTTGACCTCTCTCAGGAATTCGGCCAATAGTATTGACAATAATGATGCAATTTATTCTAATTTTTGTAATTTTTCACATTCTTATGTCGAAGTTTTAATCAGCAACAAGTTCTGGCGTATTTTCGATATAAATACACATAGAGATGGCAGGTAGTAAATAATGATTTATAAATTAACCTTCATTAACTCCATGAAACAATTTAAGGGATGATTTATGGTTTATTCGGTTTATTTAGTTAAACAAAACAAATTTACATTACAAAATAACATGGAGTACAAATATTATGGCTTAATATTATTACAATTATTACAATGATGGTCGTTTATTCGCTCAGTAGGGTAGTTTTATGATAAAATCTAGTATAGAAACTGAATTATAGTTATTACTAGCGACCCGCCCCGGCGTCGCACGGGTAGTTGAAAAAATGAAAACAAGCCGCTGAAAAAATTATTAAAATCGATTCAGCAGTTTTGATAATATACAGGGTGCAATTAAACCTTCCTGCCAAATTTTCATATATTGATCCTTGTTAAAAATAATAAAAAACGTATTTTTTTCTTTTTTAGTCACTCAGTACTAAAATGTTGAGAAATAGCTTCCGAAAGTTATCCTAAAAAATACTACTTAAGAGGAGTCCACACCACCGTTTTTCCATACAAACGCTGTCCCCTGTTTCCTCCCTGGATAATGCCGGTAGAGTTATGATTTTTTTCCTGAATATCTATTGCCACTATTAGCACGTCCCTATGTTTTCTTTTTTTTCATAATTTTATTATTATAAAAGATAAGAACCCAAAAAAATTGCCAGATTTTCCTCTGTGTTCAAACACCCAGAAAACAAAACTGGCTAAAATATACAAAAAAAATAAAACATTGGAACACAACTTAAGCCTTGCTTTAATTATTAATGAAAATTACTTAAATCGGTTAAGTTTTGGAGAAGGAATCAGCGGACAACGAATCGAAGATTTTCTGTTCTTTTATTAGAACTTTTGTCGTGTTGTCTCTATCGCGCTCTGCGGTGGGAGACTTGAGATTGGTGAGACAGCAATACATTTTCAAATACCTATTTTCATTTTCTCTCGCCCCTGGTGTATCCTCCTAATGGACACGATGCGTCGCGTCGGCCGCGCGTGACGTGCCCCCGCGCACGCGCCTCATCCCGCGTCACCCCCGCTCATTCTTCCACGCCGAGAGTGACCGTTCTGCAACGATTTTAAATGGAATAAAATATTATGTCATTGAAAAAAATAACACCCAATTTTTTTTGGTTCAATGAACTCGCCTAATGATACCTAAGCCCTGGAAAAAATTTGGCAGGAAGGTTTAATTGCACCATTGCACATTAATTACCCGTGGTCGTTACCGCTGTAAAAGCTACGTCTCGCAATTTTTTAATCTGTAATATTATCTTCGAACCTATTCATTTAAATCATATTCTGTAGAGGGCCAATGTATTTAAGGGCCAATTTATTTAATTGGATGCTGTATTTATTAAAATTGCTTCAAAAATTAGCCATCATTTGTCGTAAAAAGTAAATGACAAATAAAATGATAATGTGGAATATCCATAAGAGATATACCTATTATACTATCGCAAAGTTTTCTGTAGACCTTTTCATTGTGTACAATACTTGGTACATTATTTTGATAAATCTCGTAGGGTTCAGCCTGCGTTTCCAATGTAAGCGGAAAAAATGTAATTATTTACGACATCACATAAGAAACCCCAAGAAAGCGACTTTGTTTTATAATAAACTGTAGTCCAATAAATATTACAAAAATTTATACGTCAACTAGATGTCCGGCTTCGCCCGCGTTAGGAATTTTACAGAAACTTATGTCCCAACTCCCTTCACTTGGTCTACTCTATATATTCTGTGCTTAATATTGCCATAAAAATTGCTCCAGTAGTTCGTAATTTTTAATATTTCCCCCGTTTTTCCCACATTTTCCTGCGTTTCTTCGGTCATATTAGTCTTAGCGTGATAATATATAGCTTTACTCGATACTTCTAGTACTTATACTCTTACTTACAGTCTTACTCGATAAATGAGCTATCTAACACTGAAATAAGTTTTTAAATCGGACCTGTAGTTCCTGAGATTAACGCGTTCAAGCAAACATACTCTTCAAGTTTATAATATGAGGTAGGTATAATTTTTTTTTATTATCGCTTGAAAAACTCGAGTCTCGATCTAAAAGACTATGAAAAGTACCAATAACAGGGTCATTATAGGCTCATAAGTCATAACCATGGGACGATGCATGGTAGTGCATATGGTAGTGATGATGATGATGATGATGAATGTAATTTGTACAGTAGCATATGCTTTCCGTTCTTAAAACAACGCCGAAAACTTGTATCTATAAAGAATCAGGAGTTCTCTTAGCACCTTCCGAACCACGGTATTCCAGGTAGACCTCGGTGCAAAATCTTACTTGTTGGTAGCATATGCTTAGAATACTTCTCACGAAACCGAAGTCACCACATTCCCTATTAATTTTGAGGAGTTCCCTCGATTGCTTATGGATCCTTCATCAGATCACCATTTTTGTGAATATAATACCAAATTGGGATGATACCCTACATACCAAAAGAGAAATTTTGAAAATCGGTTAACAAACGGCGGAGTAATCGTTGAACATAAGAAAACGAACATAACACCTCCCCCATTTTGAAAGTCGGTTAAAATTGTAGCCTATGTGTTATTCTAATGTATAAGCTATATAAGTGTAAAGTTTCATTAAAATCCGTTCAGTAGTTTTTGCGTGAAAGAGTAACAAACATCCATACATCCACACATCCATACATCCAAAAAAACTTTCGCCTTTATATAATATTAGTAGGATTAGTAGGATTTGTAGGATAGTAGGATTAGTAGGATTAGTAGGATTAGTAGGATTAGTAGGATTAGTAGGATTAGTAGGATTAGTAGGATAGTAGGATTTACTAATCTTACTATCCTACTAATCCTACTAATCAAAGTAGGATACAAGGCAGACGTTATACGTAGGCACAATATCCGATGTATAATGACCGTAAATTACCAATTTACACTTTCTACCTATTCTACAAAACATAAAGCTAAAATTATTAAAACATAATTTATTATTATATTTACAATCTATCGACAACTTTGTAGAGGTTATGTAAGTGAAAACTAAATTTAGAAGCGGAAAGGTACATTTAAATACTAACGTGGGTATGTAGGTGTCGTAGTAGAGTTCAAAGCCCAGGGTTCCCCATACTGCGTTCTATAACGTAGTTCTAAATTCTGATACGCCTGTCTACACGATTAGAAAAAAATACTAAAGTTAAAATTTTAAGAGATAATTTTTAGTCGATGATAATATTTGTTTAAAAATAAAACAATAAAACATTTAAATGGTCAAACACTTTGTAGCTTTTATGCAGTCTGTGGACTGTGAGTTGTGACTCCTAACACTTTCCTTACCACAAAAAGCTTATTGTGTAGTTACAAGCTTTTGTGGTCGGTAGAAAACATGAAAATGTCTTATTCTAGGTTTCCTGCAATGCCTGCAAATGAAAACACGTCAAAACCGTTCATTTTGCCGCAATTAAACTTTACCCGTGATCTATTCCGAATATGAGCCAATTTTTAATAAAATCGTACCAGTAATTTCTAAGTCTACACGATGCAAAAATATTCTCATACTTTGTTACAACTTACTTTTTCCCGAACCTTATCAACATACAATTCAATAAGGAAAATATTTTTACAATACTATGAAAATAATCTAAACCTTAATTTAAATGAAAATATTTCAAAAATTCCATTAATGAAATGTCGTTTCACGTCATGTGATATAATTAATTATGATCGCGCGGATTGCGTCCAGCCCACAGGCAAGGCTAGTCAGTAAGGTCGCTTGCGAAATCTGTATTACTGGTTAAGCTAATCTATACTCTCAATACACTATGTGGGGTAACCGGCATTGAGATAACATACTAGATAATGCTAATTCTTTTGAGAGGTTGCATTTTTGCGATAATATGTATTTTAATGGAATACTCCCAATGCCCATCCGTTTTCTACCAAACAATAAAAAGTGAAACTAATAGCGGACGTGTTCGCGTTCGAAACCCCAAAAGCTAGTCATTTCAGGTATGATGTATTCGATACTATTTTTAAGTTTGATAAGAAATGTACTGGATTGAATCAGAAACGAAGCTGTATTAATGTTGCTTTAAAAATAGAATCGGTGACTGGGTTCAAGATTATAAATTAATTTGACTCTGTTTTAAAATCAGACGTGTCAGCCGTTAACCAGCATGACTAGATTAACAGAATGTTTAAAATGCATGTGTTTAAATAAAATTATAATTATAACAACCCGTTAGAATTTATGCAGCGATCGCTTGAGCTTATGATAAAAAAACGATATTTTTTTTCGTCGCATAATATTATACGCAGATTTTATATATTTTACTTAGAAATAAGTGACAGTTTAAAAGATAACTTCACATAAGTAATATTACGAATTACAAAACATTTCACAGCCCGTTGAAAACTCTTCATTAAGACAAGTAAGTCAAGACACAATTGAATCTATTCCAATTACATCAATGCGAATGTAAAAAACGTAAACTTTGTAGAGTACACCTGTATTTGGTAAAGTTATGGCTAAAACAAGTTTTTCCTACTTCACATTGCACTTTTTATGTGTGGACACGACCTACTATTTCTAGGACGAAGACTTGCTACAAATATTTGGACCTCGTCTCCAATTTGGACAAAGTACTACAATATTAAATAAAGACCTTCTACCCAATATAACCTGGTTTGATTTTCTTAAAAATCATGTATTATTCAATTCATAATAATTAATCTATGGCTAAACTTTCAGGGAAGTTAAATAACCCTGGGTTAACCATGTTGGTTATTTCATAGATACGAAGAACAACAAAGAGGTCCTGATATTTAACCCAAAGTTAACTTGAACTACAACTCAAGTTGATCTTATAAGGAAAATGATTTTGATAGCTATTCAATTCTAATTACGTTTTCTAAAGATAAAAAAATCCATTATATCATACGTACTTAAAAATTACGTAAAAAATGTGCTCTACTTACCGCTCGTAATTATAGGTCACTGGTCAGTGAGAAGAGCATAGTTTAATCGAGTCATGATCGTGATCATTTCGTATTCTTGCCCAATAAGACGATAGGCAATTGCTCAAGTAGCCAAGAAGCGTTTAAGTGATGCTCCTTTCCATTATTACAACATTTTGCAATAGGAGTTCTGCGTTAATAAGCTGTACTAATTAATTTGTTTATGTTACGAGATAAGTAAACATTTTGAACACATATACACTTAAAAATATAGTAGATTCTAGCTAAGAACCTACTATATATAGTACGAGCTTTTGCCCGCGGCTTCGCTCGCGTTAAGAAGTATTATTATATACAAACTTTCACCCCCTTGGAGGTGGAATCGATCAAAATACTTTCTTAGCGGATGCCTACGTCATAATATCTACCTGCATGCCAAATTTCAGCCCGATCGGTCCAGTGGTTTGGGCTGTGCGTTGATAGATCACCATGTCAGTCAGTCACCTTTGAGTTTTATATATAAAGACTAAAGACTAGCACTTCTAGGCTTAAATGGCTTTGTACTGTGGAGACCGAGCCTCACTCGGACTTAAAGTAGTTCATAACATTATGGACGAATTATAACATGCAAATTGCAATGCACGCAAAACCCCTTATGAAATTTTTAAGAAAATGCTTGTTGATATAATATAATAGTCAAAATCTAATTATATACAGAAAGGGGTGAAAGAAAACCAGTGTTTTCGGTTTGCAAGGCGAATTCTCTACAAAGAAATGTACAATGAATGTCTCCTATAAAAATACAGTAATTGTGAACTTACATTTTAAACAGAATCTGAGTTGGATACACAAACATCTAGTCTCCTCTCATAACTGTAAATAAAATATATATGGCACTATCGATAGTTGTCAAAATATGCATTAACCCCAGCTTCTTAATGTTTGACCTATGATCATGAATATTGACTTCATGTCATAGGCCACAGTTTTGTATCCGTCTACGACCGTTAAAAATTATTATTCATCATCTATATTTAAGTCGTTATACAAATTTAATGACGCTTAATCATGAGGTACAACTTTATTATAATATTTAACTGCTATATAATTATTAAAGATTGACTTTGATCTTATTATGCTGATATTTTAAATGATGTGAATTTTGTCATATTACTTAAAAGTTTACGTTTACATGCGTTTACTTTAAAATGCACAGCTTTGTAGATAAATATAAAATATATAACCGACTAGATGACGCCCGCAACTCCGTTGCGCCAAAATTCGTTTATTGCGCGGGAACCGCAGCATTTTCCGGGATGAAAAATATCCTATCTCCTTTCCGAGACAGAAAGTATTTTGTATCTCCATACCAAACTTCAGAAAAATCGGTTCAGCGGTTTGGGCGTGAAGAGGTAATAGACAGACAGACACACTTTCGAATTTATAATATTAAGTATAGATATAAAATATTAAAAGTGAAAGGAAAAAATGTTCGCATTTTGATCAAGGTTGAAGACCAACGGAAACAGATCCTACTGGTTATATCCTGTTGTCAATAAGGTTTTACATTAATTAATCAAAACTAGTATGTATTCAGATAAACTATCATCAACCACTGACGACTATGCAGGCCATTTAGCCGAAACTTTTTTGTTTTCGCTTCGTTATAGAATCGCCGATCAAAATGTATGGAATTGACATTAGACGAGTCGAACGTCAAGAAACGATTAACGAACGATTATGTCAATTCCATACATTTTCATCGGCGATTCTATAACGAAGCGAAAACGAAAAGATTTTGGCTCACCCCCCAGACATAAAGTAATGTTGGGCTAATGACTTAATAACTTCCATCACCCTTCATTCATCCATCACCATTCCTTACAGACAGCGAAACACCAATTTCTTTTTTAAATTTTATGGGCCCTTACTTCTAGAAGTTTTGTAGAATATTTGAATTATATTATATTAATTCAGATATTCTATAAAACTTCTGGAAAACTACTTATAGTTGGGGAGGGGAAGAGGGGATTTCGGGACAAGCTCGAGCGTGTCAGATTAAGCTTGTATACTATGTATAGGCTTCCGACATGTGTCTATAGTTATCATGGTATAGAAATCAGATTTATCACGTGGTGGGTTAAATTTTTTTTAAATATTGAAATGTTTAGTATACCCCAAAGAAGCTTCCATAAAGCACTGATGACTCAAAAGTCAAAGGTTAGGTAAGCCCGTAGGGACATTTTAAAATATAAAAAAAGCTTCATATTTTCCTAACTAAGCTTCGCAGATATTTTATTTTGCACTAAACTAAATGATTTAGTCCTTGTTGTCTAAAATATATTTATAATTTACCTAAATAAGCAGTTTTCTGAATATATTTTAAATAAATAATTAATAAACGTTTATTCAACAAAAAATGAAACATTACACAAACTAGGTACCTACATTTAAGATAAAAAGAAAAATACGACACAATACAAACAATCAAGATTTTTAAAACAATAATATTTTCTTTTTTAAAACTTTAAAATGGCTGCAGTTTCTGAACCCACCGCTAAAATAAAAAACGCTTTTATTATTTTTTATCCATGACGCTTGAGTGACTACACAAATAGCACTCTCCCCTCCCCTACTATTAGGTATTTTCTCGAAGCTCACTTTGGGAACTACATATATTATGTGCTGCAGATTGGCAACCTTCAT
This sequence comes from Aricia agestis, assembly GCF_905147365.1. Classification (NCBI taxonomy): domain Eukaryota; kingdom Metazoa; phylum Arthropoda; class Insecta; order Lepidoptera; family Lycaenidae; genus Aricia; species Aricia agestis. Next base: position 11,344,372 of record NC_056408.1, on the reverse strand, counting down.
ATTTTATTCCTTGATTTTTGTGTAGCAGAGAGCATATTATTATATTTTATGCTGCGTATATAGACAACGATAGCATTTTTGTCAAATTTAAGCGTATTTATTTTGCTATGACCTTATAACTTTTTTGTGCAGCCCAAACAAAAAGGTTCCAAATAATTTTGTGCTGTTATGCCATTCCTAAATGTTAATCATTCTAAAAATGTTATAATTAAAAACAAAGATCTCTAACATGGAACAAATTACACAGTTTTTCACGTAATTAGCCTTAATTGGTGTAAGTAACATTATAGTTTATGTCGGTACCTAATTTAGTATTGAATGAATTTAAACAGTTAAGATTTTATCTCGCCATGAGCATTACATTGATTCTCATATAAATACCTCAGTACCTGGATGACCGAGCTTTGCTCGGTATAACAAACACTCATTGACATCGTGTTACTTAATAACGCCATCTGATGGTCGTTAAAATAATTAGTTGCTAACATAATAGTATTATTATTCGCCAATAGATGTCAGAAAGAGTCATTAATATTTTTCAGTTAATCGATTATCGATAAAACACGAATAAAAAGACATTTTCTGAAAATGATTCCTAGCTAGATCGATTTATTTTATTGATTTCGAAGACTATCATAAATGAATGAAATAACATGACGAATGAATTTGTATTATAATAATAATATATATATATATATATATATATATATATATATATATATATATATATATATATATATATATATATATAATGATTTAATATAAGTATTAATCTTCTTTTACCCAAAAAATAAATAAATAGGGATTTGATACCGATGCAAAAAATTATTTTTTGCATCGGTATCAAATCCCTATTTATGTTTTTCTTCTTTCATTTGATTTTGTAATATTCACTATGTAGCTACTAGCCAGGTATTTATTAATTTCGATCTACGTACTCGTTGCATATTATGTCGATTGTAGACTTTATCAGCTGTATTGTTTAAGCTTGTCATTTTTAATTATTTCCTTGTATTTAATTAACAAAACTAATTTGCTAATTGTTACATTTAATTCGAAAAGGCTAATTAATGCCATTGTCGTAATTGAGTAAACCGTTAAATAATTAGGCAAAAAAAGTGGGCGGAATTCTTGATGATATAAATCTTATACGGCGTGAATAATTACCATATAATTCATTCTGTACTAGTAATTTAGTAATTTCAAAGCTTGCAAAATGGATACGCGTATTTCCAAACGCTGCGGTCAGCTGAGATCGATATCGGGCGGTTTGCGTATGGATTACAAACCAGCAACAATAGAACGGTTTAAAATTCGAACATCATGTCTTTACACCACGTGAGATACTCTTAAAAGTGTATGCGCATACTAATGTTTATGCTAGACAATGTCTAGACTAGAGTTCTAGACATTATTAATGCGAAACAAGTAAATGTTGCAGTTTGCAAATTAGATCCTACTTATGCGATTATGAAACTTTTACAAAAATGAACATTTTCGGCTATTCATTTCTTACGAATAAATTGCGAATAAACGATAAAGTTTATCGATTTTTATTGTAAATATATATATTTTTTTATTTCACCTAGGTCGTTGTACTAACTAACTCATTGTTTTCCATTTTGAAGAGTATATTTAAATATTGTGGCATTTGGCATTCTTTTTAACAATATCATCCCCATTTATTAGTCACTAACTCACAAAGTATACTTACAGCCTTCTAGCAAGCATTTTGTTTGTCCACTAGTAATCTCTATATTTTGTTGACAGAGAGCACTCGGACGAGCGAATAGAACACCTTCCCATCATGTTCCATTTTCAAAAATTTAAATTGATTTCTACCTCCTTGTTTCAGAACGCTCCTAGTAGCGTTATGTATAGCGTACGCGGCGTCGCTGGCGCCGCTGACCGCGCCCGCCGACGACGAGTGTGCGCTCTACCTCACCGGCCCGGGACGATCCTCCGCCTATGACTACAGCCTGAACCTGCTTAAAGGGAATTTGTGAGTACATAATATTATTTCAATTCTGTATTAATAAAGATGTTTTCAGTGCCGTATTCAACTAGAGCGGGGGCTAGGGTTGCCAGGCGTCCGGATAAAGCCGGACACGGTCAGGCTTTTTGGTTGCGTGTCCGGCCAATTTAATAGGTGTCCGGCTTTTGTAGAGCTTTGAATCTATAATTTTACATGAAAATCCTACTAATTTCAGACGTTTTTACATCTAACGAGACTTAATATTTTATCAATCAGATGTTAAATTGATTAAATAAAACAAAAAATTTGTACAGGAACGTATTGCTATACTGTGAATTTAGATTGAATAAAAGTTTCCGGCTTTTTTATACGAATGTCCGGCCAAGCTGTCTATTTTGTCCGGCTTTTCGGCTTAGCGACCTGGCAACCCTAGCGGGGGCTATAGCACATTCGGGCGCGGATAATGAGTATCCTGACTTACTTTTAATACTCAAGTTAAAGATAATACGTTTATTGTCTAAAAAATCTACATATTATGTAGCTTTTTGACTCTCCCCAGGTAGTAGTGGAATGCCACTTAGTCATTTGACTAGACAGTAGACTATATTATGGTTAATCCGGTCTTGTTTTTATTAAGGATCATGTAGTGAACGTCATTACAAATCCCAAGGACGCGAGGAAGGACTTTCAGGACTTGGGGTCTTCAGGCGGGATGTTTTCAATAATACATATTTATAATTTCAAATTACCGTTTGTTTGATATGTTGTTAAGGCATTAGTGTGAATTACCGTTAGTATAATGTTAAGACTTGTTTATGACTCAATCAATCAAACAAAAGACTATTGTAGTTTTAATTGTATCGATGTTTTGGCAAACAGTTTCAATGTCGTCAAGACAAGATATAGGAGCGTGGGATGTAACAGACCGTTTGTTAAAATGTTGCGTCACACTTGACACTCTTCCAATGCTCTTTTTATTTTGTAATTATGTTTTACTTGTGCCCTATATAAAAAAATATTCTGCGGGGTAGTTCACAATTCCTGTTCAAATCGAATTCGGAAACTTACAGCGCGTTTATTGGTCAAAAGTGTCAAAACTTAGCTCAGCGAACGTTTATTGGATGTTGCGCGATGGCGTCTTCGTATTCGAATTTAATTATGCATTGTGAATCATCAATCAACCCTCCAGAAAATTGAATTAGTTACGATCAAATGTATGGATTTTTATTTCAAAACTGTCGGTTGCAAAAATTAACAGTTAAGACGGGATATCCCCTTTAAAAACAAGTCAGCGTTTTACTATTTTTACAGTCAAAAGACTGTTATGCTTAAAAAAGCATCATAATTTTTCCTGTACTGATAATAATTTGTATCGGAAATTACATTTTTGACGTTAACGAATACAGTCATTTGCCCGCTTTCCGCATTTAGCATGACTTCGTAGAAAAAGTATAAGTAATGAATGTTAACTAGCTGTAAGTTGACCCAGCAGCCGGCCCGAAAGCTCCGGATCGGGCGTACGCACCCATAAGCTTATTTTATGATAACTTTAAAGACAACAATGCACTAATTTGATTAGTATTGTAAAGAAATCGCCAGCTTTGAAATCAGTTGTAATTCTTGTAAATCACCCAAATCACCATTTATTTTAAATCCCATAAGAATTTATTACAACAACGCTTACTGTATATATATGTACTTTGGTAATAGCTAACAAGTGTATCACATACTGGTTTCTCATAAACTTATGCGCGGATACTATTTCCTGAAAGATAAGATAGAAAGTGAACGCGGGGGATCAAGTTTAAACGTTACTTTTGCTTTTAGAAGGCAATTTCTACACATTCGTATAGTATATCACTAGGAACGGAACTTTCTACAGGCCCTCCATGTTATTTATATCTTAACTAGACGTTCCGCGCCGCTTCTCCCGTGTAAATAAGTGATTTGGCGGGAACCGTACATTTTCCCGCAAAATTTAGTCCTTTCCCGGGACTCAAAGTATCTCCAAACCAAATTTCAGCTAAATCGGTTCAGCGGTTTGGGCGTAAAGAGGTAACAGACAGACAGACAGACAGACAGACAGACAGACAGACAGACAGACAGACAGACAGACACACTTTCGCATTTATAATATTAGTATGGATATGGAAGTATGGATAGTATGGATGTTACATATCTAATTCATATCACACCGTGATACCACGTGTGACGTGACATTGTCAATGTAGCCCATTACCATGGTTAAACTACTTTGGTTTCACACCTAGTATCTTTAAATGGCTCTATTAAGATTAATAATTATTAACTTTGCAATTATATTATACAGATATAGCCAGCAGCAGAATAAATTCGGAATAATTAAACAGTTTTGAACGTATAGAACTACAGGAATTCGAGCGAAATGTTTAAAATTTATGATAATCGAATTAATATGTTGGAGAAAGTAGCGCCGTTGACTCCATTAAAATAGTCGATCAAAGTTCATTTAATTATAACCTTCCTTTGACAGTCGGTTAGCAGGAAATAAACCACGAAGGTTTGATACGTTATGTTAGTGGTGTGTAATGTGTATGTAAACATCATTCGCAAAAACTGGTTTTGGGACGAAGTTTTTTATCGCGCGTTGCGAAAGGGGGCTAGACGAAAAGTTGTAACGACACAAAAGTGTCACAAAATTTTAATGATGCCGACAAAATGGTATATATATATAATCTTAAAAAATATATGTGCTACCTAATGCTACACATCAAGCGGGGATGATTTTTTTGTCGTGTAGAGTGTTGTTGGATAGGGTTTTTTTTTAAATATTACGAGTATTCAAAGATCATTTCCCGACTCAGGGATCAATTTGTGAAATATAAGTTTTAAAGTGGAAAAAATCGTTAGAGTCCAGTGTCCCTTCTTCCAGCTAAACGGTTGCTTCTAGAATTGTGAAAAAATTCACGGGAGTGGGAAATATGCTGAATTTAGAAGGAAAACTATCAAGGCTAAGAAAACTTCATAAATCATAAGTTATAACTTACTAGTTGATCCCCGAAATCCGTTGCGCCAAAATTCGTTTATCGCGCGGGAACCGTACATTTTTTTCGGGATAAAAGTATCCTATGTCCTTTCCCGGGACTCAAAGTATCTCCATACCAAACTTCAGCGAAATCGGTTCAGCGGTTGGGGCGTGAAGAGGTAACAGACAGACAGACAGACACACTTTCGTATTTATAATATTAGTATGGATAACTTTATAAATAATATTCGATCAACTAAAACAAAATATGTATTCGGCGAAGTATAAAGGAACTTTTCGTTCAAATTCCTTTGAACGTAGTTTACGTAACTGAGATGATGTTGCTACACGTTATAAATGTACATAATTCATTGACCATGCAAAAATTATCAAAATCGGCCAAGTGCGAGTTGGACTCGCGCACGAAGGGTTCCGACTTCCGTACCCATCATAGAGCAAAAATAGGTAAAAATTAATTATTAATTTTATTAAAGTATAAATACAACTGAGTTTTTTAAGAACATTTCAAATGCCTACCTATTGCCATTATTGGTATTGAGCAAAAAAGCAAAAAAATTACGTTTGTTGTATTGGAGCCCCCATTAAACATTTAATTTATTTTGTTTTTAGTAATATTTGTTGTTATAGCGGCAACAGATATACACAATCTGTAAAAAATTCAGAAATCTAACTATAGCGGTTCTTGAGATACAGCCTGGAGACAGACAGATATTACTATTATTTAAAAATAAAATATTCAATACACATTTAAAAGTATCGAAATGCACGTATAATTTTAAGGTAATCTCAATTTAAAAACATTTCATAGAACTGTTTTAAGTTTACAAAAGTTCTTTATTCAAATAGTTTACTTTAACGGTTTTCGACGAGATTAGGTAATACAATGAACAAAAATCAGAAATACATAAAATTTGAATTAAATTGACAGACCAATATGTTGGATTTTCATTGTGTTTCTATTGTTTTTATAAGTCCATATCCATATCCATACTAATATTATAAATGCGAAAGTGTGTCTGTCTGTCTGTCTGTTACCACTTCACGCCCAAACTACTGAACCAATTTTACTGAAATTTGGTATAGATATACTTTGAGCCCCGGGAAAGGACATAGGATACTTTTTATCCCGGGAAAATGTACGGTACCCGCGCGATAAATGATTTTTGTCGCAACGGAGTTGCGGGCGTCATCTAGTATTTTATAAAAGTATATAATAATATTATACAGACAAATATTGTATAACCTCCTTTTTTTGAAGACGCTTAAAAAGCTCGTGGAAAATTCTGTTCATCTATTATTATTATTATAAGAGAAGAAGGTTGGCTCTTCTTCGCAGAGATACCCCAGTCTATATAGCAGATAAGGCCTTGAATAAAATCTTCAAAATGGACAAGCTAAAAAAACGGGCTAAACCAGATTTTATAAAGTCACTAGTTAGATGTTACGAGTATGCGTTGCGTCAAAATCGTGCGTACTATCCCAGCATGAAAACTATCCTGCGAACTGCGTCCTTTCCTGGGATTCAAAGTATCTCCATACCAAATTTCATCGAAATTGGTTAAGCGTAGTCTATGCTAATTCCTTCATCACAAACACTAACAATTATTGTTTCGGAAAACGAGTAGTTTTCTCAAGATTTGGTGATGTCTAAAATCTGTGTTCTCTATAATAATGTATGTGTAAAATATTTATGTAAACAGAGTTATGTGGGTCACGTGGTCACAGGGTCCGTTAGATGAACATTACAAATCAAACAAACTACACAATTCACCTAAACGTTCGATTTCACCGCTACTACAAAGCTATGGTCCAAGCCACGAGGCGAGGCAGAAACGTACTTTTGACATCCATACTTTAATATTATAAATGCGAAACTGTGTCTGTCTAGCTTTCTGTATGTCTATCTGTCTGTCTGTCTGTTACCTCTTAGCGCTCAAACCGCTGAGCCGATTTGAGTAAGGGCACAGGCTACTTTGTTATCCCGGAAAAATGTACGGTTCCCGCGAGATACACTAATTTTGGTGCAACGCAGTGGCGGTCGTCATCTAATGAACCATTCTCGGTATCATCCCGGAGCTTTCAACAAAAATGGCTCTTTTATTCATCCGTTCGGAAGATCAAATGCCACAAACATACACAACTTTTTACAACCCTGTAAATAAAATTAAAAAAAAAACAGCTCAACGGAGAAATGGTAGAGAAAAAAAGAATGCCTATTGCCTAGAATGAACGAATATAGTAAAAGCCTTAAATAATGCCTGAGTTGCACAACATTATGAAGCCTCTTCGAAATTATTAGGCGGATGTTAGGAGAAAGTAAAGCACAGGTATTTTAGGGTGCCTTCACAATCATCTCTAACAAGCGAGAGGATAGCGAGCATCCTCTCACAATTACCTAATACCTTCTGATGAAAGAATCCGATCGGTGAAGTAACCACGTGATTATTAAATAACAAGATTTTATATACTTTTACATTTGGCACTAATTGATAACGGCTGTATAATATTTAAATGAGGTGTTTCACCATACAATCTTCTTGCAATCCGTATGTAAAAACGAAAAATGTACGGTTCCCGCGCGATAAACTAATTTTGGCACAACGGAGTTGCAGGCGTCATCTAGTCACACATAAAATTGAACTACATATTTGGTCTTTAACCGACTTTCAAAAAACGAGGAGGTTATATGTTCGGCTGTGGATATTTTTTTATTTTTTTATTTTAGTTCTGTATAGTTTTTATTCACCACAAAAGCGTCGTTTTGTTTTTTTTTTTTACATTTAATAAAACAGCGCTTTTATATATTTAGTGTTGACAATATTTTTTCTAGTAATAAACATTTCAAATTAGTTATTGTTACACCTTGTCTTTAAGCTTGAGAGTAGAAAATAGGGTCCCGCGCTAGCTAAATACGGCACTGCTTGGCTCTACACAAGTATGTAGAGAAAATATGAAGACATAATATTATGTGGCTCATTTTACTGTTATTGTGGTCATTGTGTGGGGTCCAAGTTTTTATTTACCGATGAATACTTTACGGAATTTTATGGGTTTGTATTAGCATTATTATCTAATAATTAAGATGTATTATGATCTCAACACAATATAAGGTTTCATATTAACTGTTATACTCAGTGTAAACTATAGTTGAAAGTTGTTGCTACAGATTCGCTCTACTACTTTTGTTGTGTTAATACTTACTACACAAGTTGTAAGGAAAAATTTGGCCCAACAACCAAAAGCGAAAGATCTAAGAGTTGATTATTTTATAATATACTGCCTTACTCGCAGTACACTGGCGCAAGGCGCATTGGCGTATTGAAATGCGTTACGCATTAGGCCTGGGTATATGAAACTTTTCAAGGCATGAATCGAACCCGGAGTCACCCAAAATATATAATATAATATTTTGAATTCATCCGTATTGCCTTCTTTTCGCTACACTTCGGAGTCACAGGATCATCTCATTGGCCTTTACGTCTGTGTCAGACGATTTACGGCGTATTGGTCTGTGTAACAGCTCTTTTCATGGCTGTGCAAGCCAATACGTGAACGACATAGACGACCACAGTAACGACAGGAGAAATTAGAGGTGGATGGTACAGAACTTTGATTTTTGTGCTTTTTATCCTTGAGAGCTTGGAACCAGGCATCATCGCAAAGCTTACTACCCTCCATTATCCGTTTGCGCCAATCTGCTCTGTTTTCCGCGAGCCTCTCTCCGTTGCGGTGATCAATTCCGAAAGCCATCATGTCGCGCTTTGCACAATCTTTAAAGCGAAGTAACGGCCATCATCTATCCATACTAATATTATAAATGCGAGTCTGTATGTCTGTCTGTCTGTTACCTCTTCATGCCCAAACCATTGAACTAATTATGCTGGGGATACTTTGGGCCTCGGGAAAGGACATAAGATACTTTTTATCCCCGCAAATGTACGGTTCCCGCGCGAATTTTGGCGCAAAGGAGTTGCGGGCGGCTAATGGGATATACTACTGCAACTCCGCAATATATTGCAATATTTTCCTATTGTTATGAATGCGATGATGCTGATGGTGTAATCTGTCATCTAAACGTGTATTAATGTTGCAGCGGTTACGACGGGCAGCACACTTGTATCACGTACGAGGCGGTCAATCAAGCCTACCTCGAGGCCAGAACCAGAATTCGTAAGTATCTACAGACTACATTTAGGTGAAATATCTAATATTTTAATATTAAGGGAGCTATCACATTTTTTTACACGATTTTCAGGTACCATTTTAAAGAATTAGGTACTGCAAGGATATTTTGGTTTCAAATGAAAGATATATTCATCTCCACGTCTATACTATAAAAATTTTACAGCCGCATACAAAATTTTCACATAAATACGTTTTAACCATCACAATAATCGTAAAATATTAAAAAAATGGGGTTTGATTAGGTACCATTATAGCTAAATACACTGAACTAAGGAAAATAAATATACAAAAAAATTGTTGCTTATTTAGTCCCCTATACGCTAAATATTTTATATAAAAATAAATAACATTTCCATTTATAAGAAAAATAAGAAACGCTCTCAACTTTCTTCATACATTTTCGCCCTATCAAGAAAGCGGCGAGCGTCGTAACCGCCACTGTACAAGGCGCGCTGATATTGAACGTTATTTTAATGTACTTAAGGTCGATATTCGTACTGACCTGCTAATTTTTGACAAAATTTTTGTGATAGCGTCCTTAAACTTGATAATGGATTACAGTTAAAAATAAAAAATAGTTAAAGGTACAAGTTGGAAGTCGGCTACACGAAGCGGCAGCAGACGACATGTCGTCGCGACACTACGGTTGGTTTCTATGTATTTCTATGAATGGCAATGTGTCGCGACGGCACGTCGTCTGCAGTTGTTGCGTGTCGCCAGGTGCGGTCCGAAGGGGGGGTCACAGGGGACATGACCCCCCCTCCCCCCCAATATCTAAGATAAAATTAAAAAATCTCTAAATCTTGCTAAATAATAAAAGGAAATTTCTTGCTATCCCCTAACGACCACTTCGTCCGCCTTAGACAGCTGCTGTGAACCCAGAACCGTCCGAGGGCGCAGATAAAAAAAATAGTGTAGTGACTACAGAGTGACCCCCCCCAAAATTTCAGACTGCGACCGCGCCTGCGTGTCGCTTGGTTCCAACTTGTACCTTAAATCTTTGTACATTGGTTTATAGGCAGATACAGCCTAGGTGTTAGATTATTTGGTCAGGTTATGTCAACTAAATTGATTATCGTGATCTGTTAGCTGGGTTTGACATAGCCCGACCAAATCAGGAAGGTCCGCCGACCTATAAATCAATTTCTCTGATATTAGGTACAATACTTGAGGGATGATCAAGATGGCTTCGAACTTAATTTAGCAATTCTTAATTATACTGTTTTACTATAGTAGCAGCTGTTAAGTTTATAATAAATGCAAAGACATAATGAAAATAATGTCTTACATAATTTAAAACATTAATGTTGTCATAATAATAATTAATCTTAAGCATGCTTAAATTGCCTCCTATTTGACCTAGTAACATTTATTGCCAAACTTGCTGGCATTTTAGTTGTCCTTACAATAACTGACTTATATTTTGAGCTTAAATCTTAGTATCTCTCGAATGTTATAAGAGTAAAGGAGTAGAGAGTGCTCTTGTGAACTGCGCACACCCATGGGCACTATAAATAACTCCTGCGTAACTGCGTTTCATTGAAACCGGTGGCCGGTTTCGTTACCGAAACCTGTGTGGGAGCTTCTATTACATTTTGAACTTAAAGCATAGTGGCATACTTCCGTTCCATAGTGTGTATCATAGCTATAATTCATCTACTATTTTATTTGACGACCTCTGTGGCTCAGTGGTGAGCGCATCGGTAGCTCAAGCCGGGGGTCGCGGGTTCGAATCCCGCCGACGGAACAAAAAGTTTTCAATGTTCCCGGGTCTGGATGTGTATTAAATATGTGTATGATATAATAAAAATCTTAAATATATGTATAGTATAAAAGTATTAAATATATTTCCGTTGTCTGGTACCTGTAACACAAGTCCTTTAGGTACTTAGCACGGGGCCAGACTGACGTGGTGTGAAGCGTCCATAGATATTATTATATTATTATATTATTATTATCTATTATTCTTAGCGATTAGCATATTTTATAAAACACGTTTGGTGTTAGATTTTGGAGTTAGCAGTAAAACTCGGGTGAATGAGCTTTACTTAACAGTTCGTTTTACATCGACAACGAATGTATGAGTCACAAGACAAAGACGCACGTGATCGTATTCCCGTATTTGTACCATCAGAGAAGTTGATTCATAGGCAGATGGCAGATCTACGTAATTTTGTCGCGTTATGTATCAGACAGATTACAGGCTCTACCATTAAAAGTTAATATACCTAGCGGAATAGAGCAACAATCTCGAGCTGTCAAACGAAACCGAAATTGGTTTTCATCTGTGTGAAAAATATGTGTACGTAGGTATACACTTAATACACAAGCATGTGATTGAACATGAATTCTATGAGATTAAATTGTCAACGTGCGGCACGTGCCGACTGGACGTCAAAAAAGAGTGCTGCTGTCATGTATCACACGTCTCTTTTTACCACGCAGTGTTACTGATAGTGACATCTCGCTTGCTCAGGCCTTTGTTTCTCTATTCCGCTAGGTATATTAACTTTATGGGCTCTACTTCGAATTGACAGAATCCGACCAATTGACGTAGGTCCGCCAACTGCCTAATGAATCAATTTCTTCTATTGTACTTATGGTTTAAGAAATACAATTTCATGATGCAATAGGTACTTGTATGTTAGAAGATTACAGTCCTACCTAATATTATTAAGTAGTCAAAGCATAAGAATATTAATATGCATACTGGTGGTAGCCTGGTAGGTCTCTTTTTATTTTAATAAAATTGAGCGTTGACTTGTTATCAGAACTGTTGAAACTTTGAAAGTTTAAAGTTTAATAATGATGACTAAATTCTAAGAAACAAAATATCATATGATTAACCGTATTCATTAATGAATTTAAATTTGTTACCAGTTGTATCGCAGCCGAAGGGCGACTGGGGCCCTGAGGACTTCGCATCTGTCGGCGAACTTATCCTGGACATATCTATCAACTTGGCTAGAACGTAAGTAACCATTCATTTTAATAGACTATAGCCCTTCATATAAATAAATAAAATAAAATGTCTTTATTTCAGGCATAAATGTACCCATACAGATTATATAAAATATTATGTAAAATTAAAATAAAATAATGTTGACACTGTAAAGGGGTGTCCAGTCATAAAATCATTTCTTGTTTTGGTTCATGTGAACAGAGATCCACCGCACGTACATAAAATTATCGTAGTAGTCGTCAGAGATAGCCGCGAGTATCCTATTGCCAGAGCTGCGCAGTCTGTGCCAAAATGCAGCCACCCGAGATCTAATGATAGCAAAAAAGTCAGGGACTCCCGCCTCCGCAAATATACTCGAAGCACTGCATGTGTAGGGAGGCAGATTGACTCGTCGGATTGACCACAGATGAACCTGATCGGAGATGTACACACACATAAATGCACATAACGAGTCCGGTCAGGTTAGCCTGCGATCTGTCCGACAGCATCCATCGGCTTTCGTGTCTTTGGGCCTTAAGACGGGAGATTTACTAAATATGAGTCATGACACCAAGTAGGCCGCTACGCAGGAAAAGCAAAAAATAAATATTAAGCAACATAAAAGCTGTTTTTTGAAAAAACTAGCGAAATAATACCTCAGTTTCTTATTCTAGCTATTCCGTGCTAAACTAGTACGATAAATTGTAAGCATTACTACCGTGTTACCGACACAATTATATAATAATACATCTAATATTAAAATGTTCGATACATTATATTTTAATACCTGTAGAATAAAATACAATTCAAAAATTAACCCACATCCGTCGAACAAGGCTAACTCGTCTCTACATCGAATGTTACATTTCTATCTAGTACTATGCCGGCTAACAAAACGCCTTTTCAATGTCATGATCCGGTCACGAAATAATCCGAAGTGGCTTTCGATTGATTAAATAATAGTAATTAATAAATGTCGAATTTTAACCTTCTGAAAGCACTCAATAGAGAAACTAGTACAATAGTAACACGAGGTAGGCACTCTATCAAAATGAATTTGAGAGTATTCAGTATCAATGCGAGTCGCGCGCATTTTTTTGGCTTGTTTACTTCATATCACAGTCTTAATTCAATAAGTGTGGTGCGAAGGTACAAATAAATTGAATTACATTCAAATTTATTCTCAGCACGTAGATTGTAGACATTTTGCAAAAGAAGGAGTTCCGACTCTTTCGAAATTCAAATACAAATGCGAACAACTTCGATCTGTTAGAAATAGATAAGTAATATTATAAGTGTAAACTCTAAACTAGGGCAAAACACTGAAAAAGATATATAAGTAATGGAACAATGCACTAAGATCGTCCCAGTTATGTCAATCACTCTAATGATGTTTCGTATGCCTTTGCGATGATACGTAACGATAAAAGTTAAGCTAACAAAGAACATTACAAATTACTCTTATGATACACTTATTAGCTTACAAATATGGCCTACTTAGCGTACGATTACGTCGGTTTAGTGTAGCCTTCAGCCACTTTTATATTAATAGTTCTATGAATAGAAACGACCAAGTTGAAAACGTCTTCCTTAAAAGTCGATATTTCGGTTGAATATTTTTTATGATTGATAAGTACTTTTATATTGTAAATTGATCACGCGGTGAACTTCGTATAACTTCCCTTTTTCATGGATTTCAACGAATGTTTCAAGACCAAAATTAGCCAAATCGATTCAGCCATTCTCTACTTTTAGCGAAACTAACAAATTTTATTTTTTTTATTTAAATAGGTAGGTGATGTATTTATTTATTCGACTCGCCAACAGCAAAACACAGAAATACATTTAAATATACTTACTTAAACTAAAACATGCACTTTTGTGTAAGCCAATTATAGGCGTGTACAGCATTCATTAAGGAGAGTAGATATTATTTCTTAAATCTAATAATGATTACAAAGTAGTTTTAATTTTCGAAAACAGAAGTTTTAGTATTATATTTGATTAATTTGCTTCTTAAACTCTTACAGGAATCATTAAAAATATCTAGGTCCCATACAGATGTGCAAGCTAGGTTGTAGTCAGTACAGGGCCTCTATCATGAGCTCTTAAAGCCAGCCAGAATACTGACTGGCTCGCATTTTGGTACCATGACCTCTATTTTCCAGCCAGTCAGTGGTCACGTGACACAAAACTCACTTCTCCATTGTTAACTGAGTAATAATTTCGTATCATTTGGTATCATGACAACACTTCTGACATAAGCTCGCTTGCTTTTACGTCAAATACAGCAATTCAATAAACACCAACCAACGAGTAGCTTTTACTGAATAGTTTACATTTTAGTAATTTTATTTATCAATATTACATACTTTTTAGTCTTAAATTATATTGCTATTTAGTTGGTTAGTTACTTAATAAGTTATATTTTAGTCTGTAGCATATATTTTAGTGAAAATAATTCGTTATTAAAACCAAAAAACTTAACATTCGAAGTGTCCAAATTTTTGGAAAACGATTAAGTATTCTCAAGTTAATCACGAACTGATACATAAGTAAAGACGTAGAGACCTTAGTAATCCATTTAGTGTTAGTGAGGTTTCAGAATAATAACATAAGTGAGGTGTAGTATACCTATATGTCTAGTCAACAATAAGGTTTGCATTTGTGCGATGAGCTAAGACTGCATTGATTTAGTACACAAGAAACACATACAAGGTATAAGGAACACAAGTGTTGTGTATAATTACTGTAAAACAAGTATGAATTTTCACCAAAAACCTACAGGTACAATCTTATAGTTGCATTGTAGGTTTTTGTGTTATTTCACAAACTATTTCCTTGTAAACCTGAAGTATTTTGGTATATGCATGATAAACACTGCACCAAAGAGGTAAATAATTCAATATTACTTACTTTTAACAAGAATTTTCAGAACACAACCTTTTAACCTTTAGATGTATGTATAACATGCTCCGGATAAACATTGACACACCTAAACTACTAGAAAAGTTAAATAATTGATATGATATTATCAATCCCAATTAGAAACCCAATTAGCTAAATTCTCATATGAGCACTTTTTCATTTATAACTTCTTCTCTTGACGACAATATGGTATTATATGATGGGAATAGTGTAAATCACTAAATTTTACTCAAAAACAAAAACCTACATTATAGTACTTTTCCAAAAAAGACTTACTTAATAAGAATTGCATAACAAACATATGGAACTTATTGTTCATAAAACATAATATTATCATAGGAACATATATTATTATGTATTACCAAAAATACTTTTGTACTTACCTCAATAATAATAATAAGTATTAGTTTTATATTAAATTAAAACTTACTATGTACTTCTTAGGAACCTATCTTAGGAGCATTTCGTACAATCTTTTGATTGCAGTAGGTCTTTGTGTTATTTCACAAACTATTTCCTTGTAAACCATGCATGATAAACGCTGCACCAAAGAGGTAAATTCAAAGGTATTACTTTCTCAATAACAAGAATTTTGAGAACACAACCTTTGAAACTTTAGATTCAAGTATATTCACGAATAAATATTGACACACACACATACACCTAAACTACTAGAAAAGTTAAATCATTGATAATATAAAATCCAAATTAGCTAAATTCTCATATGCACTTTTTCATTTATAACTTCTCTTGACTACAATATGATATAATATACAATGGGAATAGTCACTAAAACTCAAAAATATAATCCTACATTACTTATAGTACTTTTTCCAAAAAGACATAACAAAAATTGCATAACAAACATACTTATTGTTCATAAAACATAATATTTTCATTGGAACTTATATTATTATTACCAAAAATTCTTTTGTACCTCAATAATAATAATATTAGTTTTATATTACTTATTACATTAAAATTTAAAATACATGAGGACTTTAGTAAGTCCTCATGTATTATACATTTTAAAAAGATGTGGTCGTTTTAGGGACCTATCAGACAGAGTGGTCACGCGTTGAAGCATTTGCGTTGGAGCAGTCAGTGTGTGACTGAGGAGCAATTCTAACACATTCAGAACTCCTCCTGTGTGAGTATATAGAGATACTCACACGGGAGGCATTCTACAACATAATACAACACAAAGAACACAAAACCCTTGACCGCTCTCTGTCTGAGATATCCCAGGCAATTTCCCATAGTTGCAACTTGCAATGCAGTTTCTAATTGTTATTGGTTTGCCAGATTTGCAGATTTCCGCTGTATAAATATTTTTAGAAGTATAATATAAAAGAGATTTAACACTTGCCTATCTGATACTAGGTTGATAATAAGGTGTAAGACAAATGTAGTACCTATTGATGAAAGCTGTGTATGAATATGTATCTAAGGTAGGTATATTTAAGTGAGAAAATAAATGAAAAAACATTTAAAAACGAGTATTTATTAAATTTCTTTTAATTAAAGCTTTTGAGTGAATATATATTATCTTCCTAGGACTTCGTCATCATTACACTTGCTATTCTTTATTATAAAATGTAGTACTTATAGTATCTCAGTGTTAGCAATCATCCTTTATCCTGAAAAATATTTGGTTCAGCGTACACAGTACTAATAATGTAAAATGCCTTACAAGGCACAAAAAGGGGATTATTAAACTTATAAATTGCCTGTTTATGTTACAATAATACCTATTTGAAAGCTCAAAAAAACGTAGGTGTTCAAGAATGAGTTCAAGTTCAACAAACTATGTTCAACTCATGACATCAACTCTGTTGTAATGCATGTAATTGTAATCCACAAGTTTGATGCATTTCTAAGACTTTTTCATGGTAGATTATTTAGCGTAGGTATCAAGTAGGTATAGGATATAATAAACTTATCAATTTCTTGCATAAAACATAATCTCTATAAACTTAATAACAATATCCAATTATCTTTTTTTTTTTGTCTCCTTCTTCTTCTCTTTTTTAATTGCCGACTCAGTTAGTTGCCAATGTCAGAGAATTCTTTCTCCTCTAGATCGCCATGCTTGTGATAATATAAACATGAAGGAGTGTTATTTTCTCAGTGTTTTCATAAAGGGCTTATAAAATACCAAAAGATATAAATAAAACCATTTACACATTTATAATAATTACCTTTAAATACAATAAATCGGTGCAAAAGTAACTATTCCTACATTGACCACGTTTTATATTAGAAAATAGTATATTTTATAATAAAAAATATTAATCTTTTTTTAAACTATATTTTCATCTTGATTTACAATTTTTCCGTTAGTCGTTATGGCTAAGCCATTTCAATTCCTAAAAAAAAAAACAATTCCGTTAGTCAAATTTGACGTTCGTGTTTGACATTTCTTAATCCAGTTCAGAGACAAATATTACAGGTTAAAACCATTGAGAAGTAAAAGTGCACATGATACGGAAACATAACCATTCACTTTACAACTGTTTACATACCTGCACGGATTAGCTCAGGTTTTGACAAAGTTAATGATAGGGGGGCTGCCCCTCTATCATGAGCTCTTAAAGCCAGCCAGAATACTGACTGGCTCGCATTTTGGTACCATGACCTCTATTTTCCAGCCAGTCAGTGGTCACGTGACACAAAACTCACTTCTCCATTGTTAACTGAGTAATAATTTCGAATCATGACAACACTTCTGACATAAGCTCGCTTGCTTTTACGTCAAATACAGCAATTCAATAAACACCAACCAACGAGTAGCTTTTACTGAATAGTTTACATTTTAGTAATTTTATTTATTAATATTACATACTTTTTAGTCTTAAATTATATTGCTATTTAGTTGGTTAGTTACTTAATAAGTTATATTTTAGTCTATAGCATATATTTTAGTGAAAATAATTCGTTATTAAAACCAAAAAACTAAACATTCGAAGTGTCCAAATTTTTGGAAAACGATTAAGTAGGTATTCTCAAGTTAATCACGAAGTGATACATAAGAAACGTAGAGACCTTAGTAATCCATTTAGTGTTAGTGAGGTTTCAGAATAATAACATAAGTGAGGTGTAGTATACCTATATGTCTAGTCAACAATAAGGTTTGCATTTGTGCGATGAGCTAAGACTGCATTGATTTAGTACACAAGAAACACATACAAGGTATAAGGAACACAAGTGTTGTGTATAATTACTTACTGTAAAACAAGTATGAATTTTCACCAAAAACCTACAGGTACAATCTTATAGTTGCATTGTAGGTTTTTGTGTTATTTCACAAACTATTTCCTTGTAAATCTGAAGTATTATTGGTATATGCATGATAAACACTGCACCAAAGAGGTAAATTCAATATTACTTACTTTTAACAAGAATTTTCAGAACACAACCTTTTAAACTTTAGATGTATGTATAACATGCTCCGGATAAACATTGACACACCTAAACTTCTAGAAAAGTTAAATAATTGATAATATCATAGAATCCCAATTAGCTAAATTCTCATATGAGCACTTTTTCATTTAAGTATAACTTCTTCTCTTGACTACAATATGGTATTATATGATGGGAATAGTGTAAATCACTAAATTTTACTCAAAAACAAAAACCTACATTATAGTACTTTTCCAAAAAAGACTTACTTAATAAGAATTGCATAACAAACATATGGAACTTATTGTTCATAAAACATAATATTATCATAGGAACATATATTATTATGTATTACCAAAAATACTTTTGTACTTACCTCAATAATAATAATAAGTATTAGTTTTATATTAAATTAAAACTTAAAATACATGAGGACTTACTATGTACTTCTTAGGAACCTATCTTAGGAGCATTTCGTACAATCTTTTGATTGCAGTAGGTCTTTGTGTTATTTCACAAACTATTTCCTTGTAAACCATGCATGATAAACGCTGCACCAAAGAGGTAAATTCAAAGGTATTACTTTCTCAATAACAAGAATTTTGAGAACACAACCTTTGAAACTTTAGATTCATGTATATTCACGAATAAATATTGACACACACACATACACCTAAACTACTAGAAAAGTTAAATCATTGATAATATAAAATCCAAATTAGCTAAATTCTCATATGCACTTTTTCATTTATAACTTCTCTTGACTACAATATGATATAATATATAATGGGAATAGTCACTAAAACTCAAAAATATAATCCTACATTACTTATAGTACTTTTTCCAAAAAGACATAACAAAAATTGCAAAACAAACATACTTATTGTTCATAAAACATAATATTTTCATTGGAACTTATATTATTATTACCAAAAATTCTTTTGTACCTCAATAATAATAATATTAGTTTTATATTATTACATTAAAATTTAAAATACATTTTAAATTTTAATGTAATAAGCACTTTAGTAAGTCCTCATGTATTATACATTTTAAAAAGATGTGGTCGTTTTAGGGACCTATCAGACAGAGTGGTCACGCGTTGAAGCATTTGCGTTGGAGCAGTCAGTGTGTGACTGAGGAGCAATTCTGACACATTCAGAACTCCTCCTGTGTGAGTATATAGAGATACTCACACGGGAGGCATTCTACAACATAATACAACACAAAGAACACAAAACCCTTGACCGCTCTCTGTCTGAGATATCCCAGGCAATTTCCCATAGTTGCAACTTGCAATGCAGTTTCTAATTGTTATTGGTTTGCCAAATAAAAGTCTGAAATTATAATATTGTTTTTATCTTTCATCAAAAGTTGGTATTTGAACTCCTTTAATAATAATAAATTAATATTTACACAAGGGATATTTGATTCATCTTCTTTGATTTTAAGTGACAAGACCTTGTTTAAGATTTCCGCTGTATAAATATTTTTATAAGTATAATATAAAAGAGATTTAACACTTGCCTATCTGATACTAGGTTGATAATAAGGTTTAAGACAAATGTAGTACCTATTGATGAAAGCTGTGTATGAATATGTATCTAAGGTAGGTATATTTAAGTGAGAAAATAAATAAAAAAACATTTAAAAACGAGTATTTATTAAATTTCTTTTAATTAAAGCTTTTGAGTGAATATATATTATCTTCCTAGGACTTCGTCATCATTACACTTGCAATTCTTTATTATAAAATGTAGTACTTATAGTATCTCAGTGTTAGCAATCATCCTTTATCCTGAAAAATATTTGGTTCAGCGTACACAGTACTAATAATGTAAAATGCCTTACAAGGCACGAAAAGGGGATTATTAAACTTATAAATTGCCTGTTTATGTTACAATAATACCTATTTGAAAGCTCAAAAAAACGTAGGTGTTCAAGAATGAGTTCAAGTTCAACAAACTATGTTCAACTCATGACATCAACTCTGTTGTAATGCATGTAATTGTAATCCACAAGTTTGATGCATTTCTAAGACTTTTTCATGGTAGATTATTTAGCGTAGGTATCAAATAGGTATAGGATATAATAAACTTATCAATTTCTTGCTTAAAACATAATCTCTATAAACTTAATAACAATATCTAATTATCTTTTTTTTTTGTCTCCTTCTTCTTCTCTTTTTTAATTGCCGACTCAGTTAGTTGCCAATGTCAGAGAATTCTTTCTCCTCTAGATCGCCATGCTTGTGATAATATAAACATGAAGGAGTGTTATTTTCTCAGTGTTTTCATAAAGGGCTTATAAAATACCAAAAAATATAAATAAAACCATTTACACATTTATAATAATTACCTTTAAATACAATAAATCGGTGCAAAAGTAACTATTCCTACATTGACCACGTTATATATTAGAAAATAGTATATTTTATAATAAAAAATATCAATCTTTTTTTAAACTATATTTTCATCTTGATTTACAATTTTTCCGTTAGTCGTTATGGCTAAGCCATTTCAATTCCTAAAAAAAAAACAATTCCGTTAGTCAAATTTGACGTTCGTGTTTGACATTTCTTAATCCAGTTCAGAGACAAATATTACAGGTTAAAACCATTCAGAAGTAAAAGTGCAAATGATACCGAAACAGAACCACTCACTTTACAACTGTTTACATACCTGCACGGATTAGCTCAGGTTTTGACAAAGTTAATGATAGGGGTCCAGATATTAGATAAGGGAGATTATTTTTCCGACCAATAGAATTGCACCATTCGACGTCACGTGGTACAACCTACATGGTATTATACTGATAATTTTTTGAAAATTTTCTCTGGTAGTTGCTATATATAAAAAACAAATTCTAATTCTATTGGTCGACATTTGGGACGGAAAAATAATCCCCCGAATACCACACGAGCTTCAAAATTATCTGGCATTTCCCTCAAGGTTCCCTGCAAACAAATAAAGTCGTCAAGTTTTTCAGGAAAAATCACTCGCGCTTCGCGCTCGTGATTTTTTAACCTGAAAAACTTGACTCCTTCATTTGTTTGCAACGAACCTATCGGGAAATACCCGATAATTTTGAAGCTCTTGTGGTATTATAAGTGAGTATTTTAGGATGTTTGTCTTACTTTTAGGAGTGTAGAATAATTTGGTAATTGGATAACGAGGATAGTGGTACGGGACATTTAATTTTATACAATGAAGTAGGTAGTCGCAGTTGATAATTCCGGATAATATATTTTTTAAATACTGACTAATATTACTAGAATTTAGTTTACCTATGTAAGGTAATTTCAACGACAATACGTTTAGAATTGAATTTACTCAGACACTGTTGAATGTTAGGGCCCAATTCTTACACCTCGAAGGACGCTTCGATCTCAGACTGTTCACTGAAGATATTTTGGTCAAGCACAAAATTGAATAAAGAATCGAGTTCTGTGTAGCTTTAACTTGTAGCGATTAATTAATTTTACACTTCGAGACGTTGGACAGATTACATAAACCGTTAGATATTCATGGTCATTATCTAAAGCTCGATTCTTGCGTTAACTTAACAGTTAGGTGATTTTATTTATGCTGATAATATTTAATGTGACCTCTTGACATTGCATACACCGTAAACTTTTATATACGTATTGAAGTTAAAATATTCTTATCTATATAAATAAAAATGGATCCAAATATCCCTTGGTCATGACTCACGACACCACGCGTAAACGGCTAGACCAATTTTGCTGAAATTTAGTACTTATCGAAATACTTTGTCCCGGTCCCCGGAGAATGACATAAAATACATTTTATCCAGGAAAAATAAACGGTAAACTATTCAATTGATTTTGATGAATTTTGGTATGGAGATACAGTCTCGGGAAAGGACAAGGGATACTTTTGGTCCCGGAAAATGTACGGTTCCCGCACAATAAACTTTTTTGATTTTCGCCTAAACTATTTAATCTATTTTGATGAAATTTGGCAGAGAGACTTAATTAAATCTATTTTTTATTAATAATACCAATTCGAATTAAATAATCATCGTTAAGACAGGACAACGTCTGTCGGGTGAGCTAGTAAATAATAAATAAATGTATCCATATTGTTACATCAAGTGACGAAATTAATTTGAGTTTGTTCTTCAGCGACTAAATTATCAAATTCGCGTAGAACCCCAAATCCCAGTTTATTGTGACCCATATGTATCCATGTTTAAAGCTATGAAACTTGAAGTTATAAAAGCAAAGCTGAAGAAAAATACTATAGGCGTGTGGTTCTCGTATGATCTTATTGACATTTTGTAGATCTTCATTCAAATCCTTACCACCGACCAATACAGCTAGGGCACGTAAGGCTTCACTTAAAAAAAAGCAGCAACTGACAGGTACCCACTGTACACGTAAGAGAATTCGTGAATTGAGGAAGTTATGCATTCCGATTTACGGAACTTTTAAACTTCTTACAACACGACCTCTAAAACAAATATGAGAGTAATTAACACACATGTATTGATTTACATACCTTATTGCTTTGATTGTAATGAGGACAATTACAAAAACTTTTAAAAGTCATGTACAATAAAATGTTTACACATAAAGGTACAACATGGCACTTAAAAAACATAAGCAATTTTACCTTCACCCACATTCTCATTTTCCAGTGCCAATATGTGAATGTAGTTCAAAACTGCTTTTCATATCGTGTAAGAATTAAATCAATTACATGCTGCAAACTAAAGTTAACTTCATTAGTCAATAACTTAACCATTTTTAAACAAAAACTAACTCCTTGTATATCCATCAGAGAAGTTGATTCACAGATGCCGGTGATTGGTCGCATCGGGTCTGCTATCTTACTATGAATAAATTTCTCATTAGATCTCTCATACACATTGTGCGATATGACGTTTAGGACACGACTTTTGTAGCTTCCCAAAGAAATCTACACAAATTCAGCGTACTATAATAAGCTAGCGTAGACTCAAGACTGGTAGAAGTGGCCTTATATTTTTTTCTAATAAGTAACATAAATAATTATACCCCCTATTCTTCAAGAAGTTTTAACCTTCCCTACAAAATATCAGTCTAACCGCTTATTCTCCTTTCCAGGTACGGACTGAACTATGAGGAGATCGAGAAGGGCCTTCCTCTCATCGACACTTCACGTACGTTGATCCGCGAGGTGTGCCCGCCCGTGTTCTCGCGCGTGGAATGCCGCGCTGGCAAGTACAGGCGGCTCGATGGACTCTGCAACAACCAGAACCATCCCACATGGGGCGCGACCATGTCTCCTTTCCAAAGGTATATTTTTCGAGTCATCTTTAGTCTAACACTTAGTTAATACTAAATAAATATTTAAAAACTTGTCTCATCCTTGTACCAGTTGGTCTTAGGTTGAAAAACTGATCAGTAAAATTTTTCTATTATCTAATCTTCAAATGGTATTAATAAAACCATATTTATGTTTTTTCGTTGCCTTTAATAAAAAGAATTAAAACCTTCGGGCTATTAACATTTACTGTGCAACAGCCAACATTCAACTCAATTGAATTACATTTTTTTAAGGGCTTACATTGCTAAAGCTTTGTCAGAAGGTAAAACTAAAGACTACGCCCGTAAGCAATAACAAAAACTATAAATTAAAATTCCTATTTACTCCAACAGGTTAATCGGTCCTCTATTTGCGGACGGCATCAACGCGCCCCGGATATCGCATAGCGGCCGCGACCTGCCCCTATCCCGTGTGGTCTCCCGGACCATGCACCCGGATGAGGGCTTCCACGACCACGCTGGTACTGTCATGGTCATCGCCTGGGGACAGTTCATGGACCACGACTATACGCTTACTGGCACACCCCTAGGTATGTAAATGCCAACACTCCTTATTATATCAGCCACGATATATGATATATATACCGGGTGCATGGTCCGAGAGTAAGATTATTTATAAATAAAATATTCATAATCTCGTGGTGTCTCTCGGACCATGCACCCGGATAAAGGCTTCCACGACCACGCTGGTACTGTAATGGTCATCGCCTGGGGACAGTTTATGGACCACGACTCCAAAATTACTGGCACACCCCTAGGTATGTTACCATTTACATAAGCAGGCTGGCCACTTAATCTCGTGTGATCTCCCCGAATGAAGGTTTTCTCGACTACACAGTAACTGTCCATCTTACCGGCACAACCTTAGAAACATTTTAAAGAAAATAATGAGGCCATTGACATCGACATTATAACAAATCACCATTGTTTGATTGATGTCCGTATACGAACATCTTAAATTGTTTTCCTCATACTTTATCAGCTAGGCTACGCAAGTACAAAAAAAATTTTTACCTGTTCGTTTTAGCAAGTCATGCTGACTTTCCTTTACGCGAGCATTTTACATAATATTTCAAAATGGCGGTAAACATTTTCTAATAATCTGACACGTTTATCATCCAACCAAAAATACCTAAAGAGAATGTTTTTTTCCAGATCCTCACAACAGAAACGATCCCGAGGAGTGCTGCAAGCGACCACCGCACCTAAAACATCCTTACTGCAATGAAATTCGCATCCCCGATGACGACTACTTCTACCGTCTCTTCGGCGTCAAGTGTATCGACTTCGTGCGAGGTTTCCCCTCACCTAGACCTGGCTGCAGATTAGGTGAGTGATGAGTCCTAGAGAATTGCCAACACTTTCTGATAATTCGATTCTTAGGCTTAGGCTATTTATTAGGACGGGAGTCCTCTCTCAACTACGCTGTAGAACACTAAACCAAATCCGAGATAGATGGCCAAAATCTGACCTAAATAAACCAGATGCATAATATGATTATATGACTACAAAGCCAATTCGTATAGTTGCTGTCAGATTTAAAATAAATATCGTGAGGTACCTTTCATCTACCGTACATAAACAACCACCTAATTGCTATGTAACGATATTCGTGTAGTGCGGTGCTTATAATTTAGTAGTTGTTAAGCTCAAGCACAAAGGTGAAGTTATATCACAATGGTCATCCATTTACTGGTACGGTTGGTAATCCGGTGTAACACTCTTCGACCAAATCCCCTTCTAATAAGGCCTACAGTTGACACAGCTCTATGGCCGGTTTGACCCGGGTCCCGCGCATCTGCCGAGTGAGAGGCGAAAGTAGATTACGTTACTATTCTTGCGTAATCTAGTGCAAAAATTATTCTATGAGGTGGACCAACCTGTTTACAACTTATTGAATCCTTTCTCTCCGATCGTGAGATGCGTCTTGTTTATGTAGGAGTCTGCTAAACATGTAGGTAGGTATTTTATACTTTCGTCACAAGAAATTTTAAATCCACGGATACTGTTTGTTTCACAAAATATATGAGAAAACTTTACCTAAAAAAATTGAAATATACCGGTAAACAAACGAAAACGCCGACCAAAATAAAAGTATAGAGTATGTAAGAGTCAGCTATAAAATCGCTATAGACTTGGCCCCCTAACCCACAAGCACTACTGTTTTGGTCAGTCGGTTAAATTTCTACTGCTATATAAGCCAAAAACGGCTCAATAAATAGTTGACCCGTAATTAAATCAATTAAAGTATCCGAATGTAAACCGAACGGGATATAAACGCAGAAACGTTACGAATATGTAAATAACTTCCGCTATGCAATGTCCGTTAATGGGTCAAACAGCATCTGTGTCAGTATGATTAAAAACGCCCATACAAAGTAATAGAACTGTAAAATGACACCCACCCACCCATCTTAAATAATGCTGACCATAAATTGAAACGATAGTACTCGTAGTGAGGGGGGGCTCGCTATTGTCCCACAATGACGCCCGTTTCTTGACTCGAAGAATATGTCTTGATGGTCCCGTGGAATCAGCAAAAGCGGCATCGACTGAGCACTGAATTTTATTGCCTATAACTGCCCAGTGGATAGGGCGGAACGGCATTTCACGTGTGGAAAGAAAAGGTGTCGAAACTACAACTAATAACGGCCGAGTTATTTTTTAAATCATAAAGATTTAGTTAGCTATAACTTCCAAAATCTGTGGCTATAACTAAAGACCAGCTACAGGATGTAGTTTAAATTAAACCTAACTATGTACTACGGTTACTTTGTAAGGTAAATACTCAATAACTTTTATGGAAACTGCACACTGGCAACGGAGCTATTGGGTCTTTTGGCATGTATCTAGGTGACTTACTAATTAATTTTATGTAAGTTTTAATAATATAGACATTTAAACTACTTCAGGTTCTCGAGTGCCGTTCAACACCTTGACTGGGACTATCGATGGTAACACAGTCTATGGAGTCACCGAAAAATTCTCCAGGTGAGTTTCTCATAGAAAAGGCTGCTGGTGACTTTTTGTTAAACATGGGTAAAAACTAAACTAAAAATATTTGTTAGTGGACTCACTGCGTGCTCTGCTAGATAAGGTCACAGCAAGCAAGCAGTTCACGCAATCTCTACCTTTCCAGAAAACGCCGCTCTAAAATAAAGAGCATAATCAAACTAATATTACCTATTTACTTCTCTACTTTATTTGGATTACGATAAAACACCTACTGAAAAAGTGCTACTTAATCCATGCAATTCACAAAGGTTCATTTATTTTTAAAATTCTACTTTTAAATTAAAAGGCATTACTATACCTCCATAAATTTAAAGGAAACTGCGCACTGGTTACGGAGGACTTTTGAGAATGAACCCAGTTTTCAAAGAATACGGCTTAAAGGACTTGCTGCCTTTGAAGCTGGATATCCCAGATGAAGGATGCACTAGACCCAACAAGAACATGTACTGCTTTGAAGCTGGTAAGCATATTTTCAAATTTGATGAGGCAGATCTCTTGGTTAACATGTCAGTCAGTCTAAAAGTATGAATACCAAGGAGTCAGCTGGCTCTTACAGAGGTATGAAGCTGTAAAATTTGGTATTAGTATTTTTTTTTTTGTATGAAATAAGGGGGCAAACGAGCAAACGGGTCACCTGATGGAAAGCAACTTCCGTCGCCCATGGACACTCGCAGCATCAGAAGAGCTGCAGGTGCGTTGCCGGCCTTTGAAGAGGGAATAGGTTAATAGGGGAGGGTAGGGATGGGAAGGGAAGGGAATAGGGGAGGGTAGGAAAGGGAATAGGGTAGGGAATTGGGCCTCCGGTAAACTCACTCACTCGGCGAAACACAGCGCAAGCGCTGTTTCACGCCGGTTTTCTGTGAGAACGTGGTATTTCTCCGGTCGAGCCGGCCCATTCGTGCCGAAGCATGGCTCTCCCACGTATTTCCACCTGATCAAGTAAGCATCAAATGAGATTTTATGGTAAGTCTACTAGAGCTATGACCACATAAGGCTATGACCAATTGTTTTCCCCATGCTTTAAATGCTACCGATTTCGCACGGTTTACCTAAAATTCTCGATTGAAAGTGATCAACGTGCTAATTTTATTAAATTCTAACCAGGTGAAATCAGAGTGAACGAGCAGCTAGTATTGACTGTGATGCACACGTTGATGGCCAGAGAACACAACAGAGTGGCAGTGGCCCTCGCAGAAGTGAACCCGCACTGGGACGACGAAACCTTGTTCCAAGAGGCCCGTAGGATCAACATCGCCGAGATCCAACATATCACCTACAACGAGTTCCTGCCCATCCTCCTTGGAAAGGACGTTATGGAAAAATTCGGACTGGTGCTCCAAAAGGATGTGAGTGTAATTTTGTTAATGGCTTGATGAACGAACTTCGATTTCTCTTCACTCTTAAACCTGTGAATTTACGAAAATACCGTTACCAATTGCTCAAAAATTGCTGTAAATGTTTCAGGGCTACTGGGACGGCTACGATTCGGAAGTGAACCCAGATGTGTTGGATGCGTTTGCAGCTGCCGCTTACCGTTTCGGACATTCTCTTCTGCCAACTGCTGTTGAAAGATGGTCGAAGGCACACAAGTTTATCGGTGTGTTAAACCTAATAAATTAATATCAAATACCTTCATGTCATACTTGCTCTATCTGACTATCTGAGGGGATGCCAAACGCCTCCGTGGATCAGTGGTTTAGAGCATGGCTCTTGACTCGGAGGTCGTGGGACTCGTGGGTTCGATTCCCGTGTTGGAAACATGTTATTTCCCAATTTGGTTAGGACAATGCAGGCTGATCACATGATGATGAGCCATGCGTCGGATGGACATTTAAAAAGTCGGTCCTGCGCCTGATCTCTCGCCAGTCGTGTTGGTCGTCCGTCCCACTAGGTTATAAGAGTAAAAAAAATAGATAGTGCTCTTGTGTATTGCGCACAGACTTGGACACTTTAAAATTACTCCTGCTTAACTGGCCTGGTTTCAATGAAGCCGGCCACCGTCACTGAAACCGGTGTGGGTATTATTATCTCAAGGGATGAAATTGTAAATAGAAATTCTATAATGAGGAAATAAGTTTAAAATTATTAATTTTCTCATTTACAGCATCCAAGCGTCTATCAGATTTGATCCGAAGACCCTATGACTTATACCGAGCCGGTGTTCTCGACGAATACGTTATGGGCCTGATGAACCAAGTTGCCCAAGCTATGGACGACTCCATCACACAAGAAGTCACGAACCATTTATTCAAGAAGGTCGGAGCGAGATTCGGCATGGACTTGGTATCGTTTAACATGCAACGAGGAAGGGAATTCGGATTACCCGGATACATGGAGTTCCGGAAGTTCTGTGGTCTGTCCGGTGCGGAAACTTTCCAGGATCTCTTCGATACTATGACTAACGGTACTATCAGAAGATACGAGTCCATCTTCGAGCACCCGGTCGACGTTGATTTATGGTCTGGAGGTGTATCCGAGCGACCGCTACCTGGCTCCATGTTGGGACCAACTTTCGCTTGCATTATCGCAACACAATTCTCCTACTCGAGAAGAGGTGATAGATTCTGGTGAGTAATATGTGACCATTCACAAGTTAAATTATTATATGCTGGTATGTATGGTAAAAGCGAGTTATTCTGTGTATCGTAACAAAGCCTTTGAACGCCTACAAAACGCTTTTTAAGATGATTCACCCTCCAACCTTTAACGATGATTTTCAGTATCCATCCTAATGTTTGTCTTTTACCTCTCCCCCTTTAAACCACTATAAGTACTGATTTTGATAAATTTTGTATGGAGATACTTACCATGAGCAATTAACATTTTTTTAAAGTTTATTAACAACTGATATATTTAATTGTCAATATTTTAAATCATAGGTTCGAGCTCCCCAACCAGCCGTCGTCTTTCACGCCCGAGCAACTGACGGAGATCCGCAAGTCCCGCCTGGCGCGTGTCATCTGCGACAACACTGACATCATAGACACCGTCCAACTCTACCCCATGGTCCTGCCTGATCATGAGCTGTGAGTAGAATTTCATTACTGTATATAGTCAGAAATGTTTAGGGGGATCCCTAACGCACCGGTCGAGTTTTTGATTTTAAGCTATTTATGACCACATTGGAGGAAAAAAATTCTGACTAAAACTAATCCCAGTTAAAGTCTAAAGCGACTGGTGTCATAGTATTGCAGTAGAAAGTGAATTTTAAAATTAGTGAATTTTAAACTTAAAATATTCGCAGTCGATTTAATTAGAAGTAGGGTACTTATGAGCGGACAGTTCGTAAAAAAAACTTTAAGTGTACCTAGTTGAGATATCAAGCTTTCTGTGATGTGACTAATGGTAACAACCACACGAGCAAAGAAAGAAACATTGTAGGCAGTAGGAAAAAGCATTGCATTTCGCTAGATATAAAAAAAGCAGACGCTTGCATTTGAAACTAGAAGAAACACAATATATGATGAATTTGACTAAAGAACACGTTCTAAAATCGAAAATCTTTTTTTCAGAAATCCGCGTGTACCGTGCCGAAGCGGCGTTATTCCATCGATGGACTTTAGTAAGTGGGCGGAACCCGCGCCGCTTTTCGGCGCCGCGAAGCAATACGTAAGTAGTTTCTCCTACAACCCCTTCCATGGAAAATAGTCACAGCACCGTAGTGTAGACTAGAATTTGAATAAATAGTCATAGTAGCAATGTTTTTGGATTAAAAAATGTTACTAATCCAAAAATATTCAATGGTGAAATTAATTACCAAAACGTTCTTATCGTTTCCTAAAAATAACTGCACCAAGTTACATTTTGCTAATGAACGTTTAAGTTTTTAGACAAGAGTAATTTATCTATTCACTAGCGATTTTGGATTAGCTAACTCTTAATTAACTAATCAACAAAGCTATTGAAAAGATAAACTCCAGTTGAAACTGGAACGTCAGAAACTGAACAGTAACAAGCCATAAAACAAAAACTTTAAGAACGTTTGAAACCAGTCAATACCACTTATCAATGGATGTTTGTAAAGTAGATTCTAGTTATTCGTATTAGCTAGATAGTGTACCTAGCACCAGAGTAAACGGAACTAACGAGTAGACCGACTCAGAAGATCTCGAAATTTATACGTTTGACGTAGTATGTCATATCAGCCGGCGCACGCCGTAGTGATGCGTTACCATAAAGTTAATATACCTACCTAGCGGAATAGAGCAACAATCTCGAGCTGTCAAACAAAACCGAAATTGATTTACGTCTCATGTGTGTAAAAATTTGTTTATGTACTTACACAAGCATCTTTCTAAGAGATCAAATTGTCAACGTGCCGATAAGTGCCGACTGGACATCAAAAAGATGAAAAAAAATTGGTTCTGGTGTCATGTATCACACGTCTCTTTTTACCACGCAGTGTTACTGATAGTGACATCTCGCTCAGGCCTTTGTTTCTCTATTCCGCTAGATATAATTAACTTTATGGTTGAAAAAGACATTGGCGCCCAACTCGCATGTATTCGTCCGTTTGTTTGAAGTCGAGGTACTCCTCAGTTCTGTCTACTCTGCTAGCACCATGTATATTGTGTAGTTTAAGTTTTGTCATCGATGTACCCAAACTTATGTTATGCGAAAGTACTAGCTTAAGTATTTATTTGTTAAATGCTCTCAGTAACAAAATTTGTTAAGATTAATGTTTTGCATGAACGTAGTTGGTAGATGTAGAACTCTTTTGAATCAGTTTTTTGTCGTACCTATCAAAAATTGCCCGCAAAAAGTTTTTGCAAATTTTTTGCTAGGTACGGGCTTAAATGCTATATATTTTATTTTATTTTAGAATTCACTGTTATAAAATCTTTAGAGAATACGTTATAGAGGTGCCAATTGTATTATAATTTAGTATTTAGTTGTTTACCATAATCAGTTTAAATAAACAACATATTTGCAGGAAACAGCTAGCTACATACTCAATTTATTGCATTTTTAATGTGCCAAGATTATTAAATTATATAAATAGTTAAAAAAAACTAAAAACACGCTTTTAGCACCCACTAAAACGCCATCTTGGGTATCCGCCATGTTGGATTTAAGTCACGAGACTATTTTTTTTCGTATTCTTGACAGCAAACCTTTTCATTTGATACCCATAATATCATAGGGGTGCATTTCAAATAACCTGTCCGCCATCTTGGGGAGGCCGCCATATTAGATTTGTAATGACGGTTTTAGCTAGTCATGTATTGTCATCAGAACTCAGAGCGTGTGCAAAATTATTTCATTCTAATCGAAGACCGGGAAGTGGGTCAAATTAAGATTCCAAGATTTTCATACATACATAGTTACACTTACAAGTGAAGCTAAAAGCGTGTTAAAAATAACACAATACATTTAAATGATGAAAGCTAAGATCTGGAGAGGCATACTTAAAACCTGGAGATTTCCATAATTAAAACCTGGAGTGGTAGCCTAGACCTACCTATCCTTCATAATAAATAATAATAAATTATAATCATTATCTTTTTCTTTCCGTGGCCAAACAACGGTATCACCTGTAGTCATCTACTATAATATTCATCATCTACACGACGATGGTACTTTGACTACTATAGTCTCTTCACTCTTCAGAAAGCTATGTATGTTATAATATGTCTATAATATTTCATCAGCATAGTCCTTATGCCACTTATTTTTTAGAATAGGTATTTAGTGTCATAATTATTGTGTAAATATTTTATAATATATTTTTGAACTATCACATGTATTTTTTTATTAATTCACTCACTTAGTTTATGTGTAATAAAAGGATTTTGTTAATTTATTTTGTAGTATGCGTAGAGTTAATATTATGCTTGTTGAAAGTAGCGTAATTTTGTACATAGGTAAAAGAAGTATGAATAAAATGTTGGTATTATATTAATCGTATTATTTCTCTGTAACTACATAATATTTTACACCTAAACAACAACAACAAGTAAATTGAACGCGTTGAACGGGTCGCGCGCGGAGTAAGTAGGTTAACTACACTTCTAAAAAGGTACCTATATTGGCAAAAAAAATTTAGACGCCACACAGAACACTGAAAAGGTAGGTGTGTTGTCTCTGCACTTGCAAAGTAGTTAGTGTTTTCGAATTTCAATAATAATCATAAAGATGGCTTCCTTAAAATGTATTGTGTGGTAGCCAAAGATTCCTCTGCGTATTATTTATTATAACTTAGTTTATCCTGGCTTACAGATGACGCAAGCTAACGTAACAAACGAATTCGCTGGCAACGACACAAAGGATGCTTTGGCCGAAACCCACGAGAAGAAACTAGATTGTAATACCAATAAAGCTGCAGACAATCCAAAAACCAAATCAATGAATGAACAAGCGAATAATACAGAATCAACAAATCAAAGCAAGTTAGAGTTGGTGTTCAACATAACAGCCACAAAATCTAACGTTAATAAAATACAAAGTGACGATACTCTAATGAAATACATTTATAAAGGTGACGAAAACAAAACAGTTGCAGACAAAGAAACTGGATATCCCAGAAACAGCTTAAAAAGAAGAAAAAGATCCGAATATAATCCTCACAATCAGAATATTCAAAACCCTGCCAATTTTAAATACTCAACAGTTCATGATGTAGGTATCCAAGGCGAATTGAAAGATCAAGGAATAAGAGCAGATATTATTCAATCTGCAGAATTAGCCGATTTTAATATTGAAACCTTGCATTCAAATACACCGACGGCGGAAACTTATTCACAAGTGGCAGGTAGTTTAGAAACTGATTCCGCACCAAATTTTCGCAAGCAACATGATGAAAATAATAGCTTTCAAAATTCTAATGAAGATACTTCAAGAAATGAGGAATCTAGTCGTGAAGAACCAAATAATAAACTCACATCTAATGAAAGTCAAGTGAATAATAGTGACGAAAGCTATGAAAAATCAGACGGGAACTCTAAAGAAGAACAAAATGATAACAGTGAAAGTAAAGAATATAGTGACAAAGATGAGGAGAAACTTTATCCGAGTGAGCAGCTTAACGATAAATATAAACAACGTTCTAGTGATGAGAGCAGTGAAAATTATGAATCTTCAGAAACCGATCGACATTTAAACAACAATGATATTTTTGATTTAAAAGGCAACAGTTCTCAAGAAAATAGTAGTGAAAATCAATCATTAAAAACTGCGTCAGAAGAAGATAATAGTTCTTCTTCTATTGAATCATCCGAATCTCCACGAAATTCGCCGTATTCAGAAAAACAGGTAAATGCTACTAGCGAAAAGTTTACTTCAGACATTGATCTTAACTCATTTTTAGTGGGTTCCATTGAAAACTCAGAAGAAAAAAGTGAAACTCTTATAAATGACGGTGAAGTTAAACCTGTTATAGAACTAAATGACGAAGATAATAGTGATGAGCTTAGTAAAGAAATTCGTGACGGTTCTCATAGTCTTTCATTGCAAAACAACGGTAAAGACGGCCATGGGATAACTTTAAATAAAAATGAAGACGATGTTAAACAACAGTTTGAGAGAATACCATTAAATTATAAGCATAAAGATGAACAATTAGAAAAAGATCAGCGAGACGATGCTCCTTTACATAATTCAGATACACTAGAAAGTAAATCAGATGAAGCTGACGGAAAACAAAATAGCACGGATTCTGATAATGAAAGATACGATAAAAACTTAAATTTCAAATTTGACGTTATTCCAATTAAGCTGCCGGAAATTAAACTGCCAGATGATATTTTAGATTATGCGTATGAACCTATTTATAAAGATAAAAATGAAGATGAATATTCTAAAACACATAAGCCTATTAAATCAGATGACAAATGGCCTTACTATACTTATAAGCCTGAGTCAGATAATTACGGCCTTGATCTAGATGTATATAACAAAAAAAGGAAGTCCAAATATAGTGACAAAATAACCGATAGTAAAAATGATGATAATAGCGATGAGGAGGATGAAGACTTATATGAAAAATTTGTCCGAGAAAGGTTTGGAAAACGAGGGTCATTCGCAAAAAGGTCGGAAAAGTTAAGAGTTAGTCCTGCAGTAGACAACCGAGAACTTTATAATACAATACAAAACGTTCTAAAGAGAGCAGAAGATATTCAAAAAGAAGCTGACAAGAGTGCCGACCCTAACGCAAATTATTTGTGGACACTAGAATATGGAGAAAAATTGTGATAAGTGTAGACTGTACCTACTGTAAAGTGTTAAGGCTCGTAAAGCTTGTAGAATTTAGATTTAAAACTAGTGTGCGTAAATGTTTTTATTTATATACGTTTGTTTACTGACTTTTTTCATTTTATTTAAACCTTCCCTTATAATTAATGTTAAACCGAAATTAAA
Organism: Aricia agestis; assembly: GCF_905147365.1. Taxonomy (NCBI): domain Eukaryota; kingdom Metazoa; phylum Arthropoda; class Insecta; order Lepidoptera; family Lycaenidae; genus Aricia; species Aricia agestis. Next base: position 11,309,214 of record NC_056408.1, on the reverse strand, counting down.
AAAAAACAGCCAACTGCGAGTTGGACTCGCGCACGAAGGGTCCCGTAGTCAGTACCGTTATAGACCAAAAATTAGGTTTTTTGTATGGGTAATGGGTTATTAAAATGTTGGTTAATAAATAAATATTTAAGGGGGGATTTTTATCCCGGCTCCTAGCTAGAAAGTTTCTCCGACTCGTCTCAATTTAATTAAATGTAAGCTTATCAAGCTATGATGATTTATCATGCTGGGTTAAAAAAATTACAAGACTTTTTCCATCGACACTGCCAAATGCTTATAAGTGATAATCACCCATGGACATAAGGTGAACATGATTAGTGATTGGACAGTAATAGACATTCGACAGAGCTCACAGAGCACAATAAACACTATAATATGTATCCTGTTTTTCTTCTAAATCAGGCGTTCTATTACTTTAAAAAAATTAACTAAGAAACTTAAAAAAAACCCCCGCCAAACAACTTTAAAAAGTAATGAAAAATATAAAGTAATAGGTTAAATATATTAAATAAAAAGTAATAGGTATTTACTGCCTTTAAGTTCAAATAATTCCTAACTTGTGTAAAGTAATATTTTAGTCCATAATTATTGTCACGGTGTGTCGTGGGACCGCCAAGTAAACTACAACCGCCAAGTCGCTGATTACCTATCTCAATTCGATTCGCTGTGAACTGATCCTTAAATTAAACCATAATTATAATGTGATGTGAAATCAAACATCTACATTAGCGGTCCCCCGACACACCTATGGACTAAAATTTTACTTAACATAAGTAAGGAATTATTTGAACTTAAGCCAGTAGCCAGGCAGTAAATATTATTTACTATAGCTAAGAACACTCTCGATCATGTCAGCTTTCAAACAAAAAAAATTAGATCAAAATCGGTCCACCCGTTTGGATGCTACGATGCCACAGACAGATACACACACAGACAAACAGACAGACAGACAGACACGTCAAACTTATAACACGCCTCTTTTTTGTCGGGGGTTAAAAATAGTATCTTAAAAATATTAAACAGACTTCAAAATTGTACGTGATTGAGAATTATGTCTTTAAGAGAATTATGAGTATTATCTATACTAATATTATAAATGCGAAAGTATCTCTGTCTGTCTGTCTGTCTGTCTGTCTCGCTTTCACGCCAAAACTACCGAACCGATTGTAATGAAATTTTGTATAAGTACAGATAGTCTAAAGCCTGAGAAAGGACATAGGCTACTTTTTTACTGGAAAAAAGGGTTGTAAGGGGGTGAAAATACGAAAATTTGTTCCAATTAAGTTAGTTTCAAAAATTCATACTAGATGGCGCCGTGCGTCTCTTACATCGCTCTAACGCTTGCCCAACATCTTTCTATAAGAGGTGGTATCATCATGCATACGGGTTTCAATTATTTTCGATTGTTATTTCTTTTTTACGTTATTTAATAAGTCAGTACTTTATATTATATACAGTGACGTAACCTTAAACCTTTCAATGATAAATAGTTTATGGGTAAAGTTGTGTAATTGGGGGGCTAAATAAGCTTTAAAATTTGGCATAAAATATAAAGTTTAATTTAAAAAAATGAAATATGTGCACACTGCACAGCTGTTTTGATTTAAGGGGTACCAGGGTTTTTTTTTATAAAAGCTTTTGACACCAATTTTGTTGACATCGCGCGCTATAAACTGAAGTCCACACGGACGAAGTTGCGGGCAACAGCTAGTAACTAATAAGTCTAATACTTATACTTAAATGTAACTTGTAGTTCCGGAGATATTTTTTTGATTTTAGAGTTCCGTACCCAAAGGGTAAAAACGGGACCTATCCAGCTTCCAGCACCAAACTTCGATGTCTGTCCGTCTGTCAGTCTGTCCGTCTGTCAGTCTGTCTGTCTGTCTGTCTGTCTGTCTGTCTCCAGGCTGTATCTCAAGAACTGCTATAGCTAGACTTCTGAAATTTTCACAGATTGTGTATTTCTATTGCCGCTACAACAACAAATACTAAAAACAAAATAAAATTAATATTTAAGGGGGGCTCCTATACAACAAACGTGATTTTTTTGGCTTTTTTGCTCGCTATCAATAATGGCAACAGCCAACAGGTAGGGACATCAAATTTTCACAAAATCCTTAATTATATTATATATAATTTAATAATTAATAATAATATTGTTAAAATAAAATAAAAAATTTAGGGGGGCTCCCATACAAAAAACACAATTTTTGACCTAATTTTGCTCTATAACGGTACGGAACCCTTCCGGAACGGAGTCCGACTCGCACTTGGCCGATTATTGAGTCAGAACTAGACGTGCGTTCGTCGCGAGATCACAGCGGTGAGCGGCTACTAAGCGCGTGCCAACATGTGAACGCGTAGCAGACTTTTGCCGCAAACGCCCTTTGATCTGTGTCCAAAAAACGACACTACTCCCGATCGTAAATCGTAATATACAAGCGTCCGCAAGCTCACGCAAGCCAAGCCAGATAGGTACTCTTTTTCTACGCTTGTGCTTGTGGACGCTTGCCAAGGCTCGGCAAGCGTAGAAACGTACCATTACATATTATTATACATACGCGTCGAATTGATAACCTCCTTTTTTTTGAAGTCGGTTAATAACAGGCAGTTTTAAATCTTTTATTACTTGTGTTTTTGTGCTTTGTCCAATGACTTATAAGTTATAAGTTATATACTGTCCAATCTATATAGGGTAAATTACTAGTACATTGGACAGTACTAGTCATTGGACAGAGCATAAAAACACAATATTTATTAGGGCTGCTTAAAAACTGCCTGTTTTTAAAGTAATAGAAGTTAGAATGTCTGATTTTTAAGAAAAACAGGTATACAAAAATTTCGAAAATCGGTTCACAAACGGCGGAGCAATCGTTGAACATACAAAAATAAAAATATATATCCACAGGCGAATATATAACCTCCTCGTTTTTTGGAAGTCGGATAATTAAATTAAGGAAGTACTAAATATGTAAAAAATTGGACACCCAGACACTTATTATGAATTATAATGATTTTTTATAATAGATTTTTAAAGAATTATTCGATATTTAATTATTATTAAAAAAAATTGTTGTAATTTGATTTGACTACCGCAAATGGCGGCCAAGAAAGCTCGGCAAAGCTTTAAATGCAGGTGGCGAAAAAAGGAACTAACGCTGGCACATACAAAAACGACATATTTGACAGTTCTTCTTTACCAGCAGCGCCCCCGCCCAAGTTCATATAAAGTCTTGTCGCACCCTTCGAAGGATAATTCTCATAAATTTCAATTTGAAATATTTCCTCAGAATTACCGGTGAACCCACTTTTTTTGGGCTTGAAAAATCGCAAATCGTACAAAGAAATTAATAAGCAGTTTTTAGCTGTTTATCTTTGATACAAAGTTCCCAATAATTCTGATGAATTCTCAAAAATTGTTACTCTTCCGGCAAACATTACGTATTGATTTTTTGGTATCAATCGATGCAGGATGTTTTATTCTACTATATATTTCGAATTTAGGTCAGAATCTTTGAATTTATAAATGTTATATACATCCTATAGTGTTTTTGTGCTCTGTCCAATGACTAGTCAGGTTCACCCTAGATCTCAAATCTCAATGGTCCAATCACTTACCTATTAAAAAAAATAATGTTATGACTCATGTGTCAAATGTCAAAAACTTAATAAAAAATTGTGAAAAATAATTTGAGGTTAGAAAAGAAGAAAAGAACATATTTGATAAACTAAACTGCAGATTTTTATAGGAATTCATAATATTTTTTACCAATTTCAATAAATTTTGGTCAAAATGGCAGCAGAAATCCAAAAGAAAATGCAAAAGGAACTGGAAGCATACAATGGTATACAAAAAGAATATCAGAAGGCAGTCGCTCAAAAGCAACAATTAGATAGTCAATTAAATGAAAATAAAGCTGTAAAAGAAGAGCTAACCTTACTAAAGAAAGACTCTGAAGTATTTAAACTAATAGGACCTGTATTAGTAAAACAAGATTTGGAAGAAGCTAGACAGAATGTTGCTAAGAGAATGGAATACATCAATAAAGAAATCAAGCGGGCAGATGGACACATTTCGGCTTTAGAAAATAAACAAGAAGCAATTCAGGAAAATCTGAACAAACTGAAAATTGATCTTAGTCAAGTGAAAACAGCTGCATAGTAACTTATTGAGATAATATTAATATAAGTATTTAAGACTTTGCTTTGTATTCATCATTGTTTTATTAACAAAAAAATCTGCATTAATTACTGCTAAATTACTTTTTACACTGTCTTGGGCAAAAATCATACTAAAATAGAGTAACATACAGTAGACCCTCGCTAATCCGGCCACTGGCTAGTCCGGCGCCCCTTGTAATCCGACATGCCAATCACTGGTTAATTTAGGTACATAAACATTATTTTGGCCAATCTTGATTTAGATACGTAATACGAAATTGAAAACTAAACATCCATTAAGAAAAGCTTTGTACTCGAGGCTGCTTTAAGCTGGACACTATGAGTATCTAGCTTTAGGAAAATAATTTGTAATTTGGATAAAAACTTATCATTTTGATTTGTAATTTCATGTGTAACAGTACTCTATAATCCAAGAAATTTGCTAATCTGATACAGCCATGCAAAACATTTGTCAGATTCATGGGGGTCTACTGTAATATTAACTTACTAAGTTTTTTGTAACCAAACTACTGTATCTTTAACTAACTATTCAATTGTGTATTTTAAATTAATATTAATTTAATCGTGACAAATCTAGATTTTTTATTAAAAAAAACTGCTCTCATTCTGATAGATCGTAATATCTGTTTATAAAATATAATGAACAAATCTATACTTAATATTATAAAGCGGAAGAGTTTGTTTGTTTGAACGTGCTAATCTCAGGAACTACTGGTCCAATTTAAAAAATTCTTTAGGAAGGAAGAGGAAGGCTATAGGCTATATTTCATCACGTTAAGACTAATAGGAGCGATGAAATAAAGGAAAATGTGAAAAAAACGGGGGGAAATTATTTGAAAGGGCTTATATTTTGAACGCGCTAATCTCGGGAACTACTGGTCCGATTTGAAAAATTCTTTTAGTGTTAGATAGCCCATTTATCGAGGAAGGCTATAAGCTATATTTTATTACGCTTAGACTAGTAGGAGCGAAGAAATATAGAAAAATGTGGATAAAACGGGGGAAATTATTTGTGGGGGCTTATCTCAAGAACTACTGGAGTTTTTTGTTATTTGGCACAGATAAGAAGTAGACCATGTGATCATAGGCTATTTTTTGTGGACTAATTTGTCTGTGAAATATCTTATTGAAGCCGCGCGGAACGTCTAGTAAAATAATAATTATATTGTAATCCTACTGATTTTTCAAATTAGGTAACAAATTGAAATATCTCTGTAAGGGCTTCGACTCTTTGTTTTATAGAAATATGAAATTAAATTAAATAAAACTTCCATAATTTTATATATTTATGTTTTATTTTTATATAGAAGACACATATTTTATCAATGGCACTTACTAGGAATAATCTTGGACCTCAAATGCATATCCAATTAGTCTTCATAATTTCAAAATTTAATATCAAAATCTGTTTAATTTGCGTAATATAATATTACAAAAAAATCAATATTCTTCAGATGTCCTATCCTTTTACATTTAAAATTTTCATTAGCTATCTGAACTAATATTAAGAGTTATCAGAAAATCAATAGAAATAATATTTTTAAAATAGGTATTGTTTCAGAAATGTGTTCAGATGACTGTCATGTGCTCTGCTAATTATAATAAGTATTACATAAAATTATGACTATCAAGTAAAAATGCATTTAATTAAAAGTAAGACCACATTAACCCATCAAGCTCATCGGAGAGCGAGACACAATAGATTTCCAAGAATCCACGATCGAAGGATTAAAAAACTAAACAACTAACACATTAAATAAGGAAAGATCATAAAAATCTTTATAAAACCCAGAATTTTGTATGCATAGAATAATATTTTTATACTTCCTACTAACATCACAATACATTTAATAAAATCTGCACTACAAAATATACTCAATAACTTGTAATCCTAATACAACGTGTAAAAATTTCATATTTTTTTAGATATTATACCTAGTACAGTCAATTCAAAGTCATTTTCATTTGAAATTTGTAAAAGAGTTCTGCAGATCCATAGATCTTCTGAGAGTTGTAGTAACTGTGAATGGACTGCAATTATCACGAACACCATTCAAAAAGTTTGCTACATCTATGACTTATATAAAATAATTATATTTTGTCATTAATCATTATAAAGTGATCACAATTTTTATTAACTTAGATAAAGTGCTTATAAAATGTAAAAGTGTAAACTTCAATCTGAATAAATAAATGCTTATTTCAATGGAATGGAATAAACAGTCTTTTTAAATGACAATAATTTTCTTTAATACTTTTGTCATAAAATATTTGTATAATCTTATGTTATAAAATATGTAATATAAAATTATTTATATTATATATTTTTCATTATTTATAGAAAAATACATCTATAAACTCTCTATCCAATCTTGACTGATATTTTGTTATTTATTTAATTCTGCTTTGAACACATGGCACACTACAAAATGGCATTTCTTGCTTCACAACAAACCTACCACTCAGGAGGCTCTTGCCGCACATACGACCAGAACAAATAAAACAATCGGCATGCCAATGAATGTTACTCCAAGAGACACCCTGCTGCTCTGGGCCTATGACACCTCCGCAAGCCTTACACTTTTCAGCATAGTATTGATCATAACAGGACAAACAGACAGGCAAACCTGTCTTATCATCCGGCACATATTTTTTACCTCCAAGAGGAGCATCACAGTGGTAGCAACAGAAATGTTGCACATGGAATGCCCTTCCCTCAGCAGCAGTATAGGGTCTTGTGAATATAAGCTCATCGCATCCTGCACATCTAGGTATTTCCAGGACATTTGCCAAGTCCCTGGCACAATAAATTTCACCCTTGTAGTAGAAATATACAAGATCAGCCAGAAGTTCGTTACACTTGCAACATGTGAAACACTGGGGGTGCCAAATCGCCTCCTGCCCTGCCCTCTCTGCTTTCACAGCCACTTCCCCAGCGAACATAGAATTTTGACATCTCTGGCAGGGAACTCCTTCATTATAAAGTTTTCTGTTGAACTCCATTTCTGCGGGGCTCAAAGCCATATCAGCAAACTGAGTGAGCATCGGATCAATCTGTTCTGCGTAGTTACCAATTTGTTGTGGATTTAGAGATTGTTCACAAACATGATAGTTCTCAGGAGAGGTGTTCCAGTCCTTGTTTTGTGGAGATGTAGAAATAGCTCCAGGGTATGTGTTGTAATTAGGCAGCGGCGGGGGTGGGAGGTCCTCCTCGGAGTGGGTCCTTAAATAGTCCCGAAGAGGTGCAGTCTGCTGAGGCTCCACTTGATTGATAGGTTTTGTGACAGTAGAGAATTGGGGATTGATTTTAGTTGAGCAAATAGTACCACTATGTTCAGGTGTAGTGGGCTCATGCTTCCAGCTCCATATTTCACCATTTGGAGCAAAAATTGTGCCCTTCTGGATTCTACATTCCAGTAACTTTGCAGCCCCTATGATGTTGTTATTAGACAAGGGAACCATCTCAGGCATTATTTGAGCACCCAAAGATTTGTTTGCAAACTCAGTGACCTCATCCTTGAACTGAAGGTTTTTATTGAACTCATCACGGAACAGCTTTATGGGTTGAAGATAAACATCATTAGCAACTGGGATGTTTAAATCATTAAGATTTTTCAGAAGCTTGTCATATACTGGACCATGTTCTACTGCACTCTTAATCCTGTCTGATTCGATGTGCATAATGTGAAGTTTGTCTTTCACAATCCTACTCAATATTGGACTGGAGTTGTAATCCGGTAAATTAGCAGCGCTGCTCACAATATTACCTTGGGAATCTAGCACAAGTTTCTTGTCAGAAGTATTTTTGGGTACAATATTGTACTTAAGACCCCTGGATATGTTAGATATTTTCAATGGCAGAGCATAGGACTTGGTGTGTGTTTTGCTATTCTCAACTGAATAAACTTCTCCATTTTGTAAAGGCCCAACTCTTACAACATTACCCATTCCAACCACATGGTCCTTGATTCTTGCAATGTATTCCTGGAAAAATAAGATATTCATTCAATGCTTTTACATATCAATAAAAAAAATCGGCCAAGTCCGAGTTGGACTTGCGCACGAAGAGTTCCATACCACTTTAGAGAAAAATAAGAAAAAAATGTTTTTATAAAAGTATAAATAAAACGGAGTATTTTATGAACATTTCAGGTGGCTACCTGTTGTCATCATTGATACCGAGCAAAAAATTTTTAAATGTTTTTTGTATGGGAGCCCCGCTTAAATATTAAATTTATTTTGTTTTTTGTATATTATGTTGTTATAGCGGCAACAGAAATACATAATCTGTGAAAATTTCAACTCTCTAGCTATTACCGTTCTTGCGTTACAGCCTGGAGACAGACAGAGGGACAGACATTGAAGTCTCAGTAATAGGGTCCCGTTTTTACCCTTTAGGTACAGAACCCTAAAAAAGGAAGTATTTAAGGACTAGAATACTGAACTAACAGTGTGTTCTTCTTTCTCCTGTTCAGATGCATCTTGCCTAGTGGCAGGGGCGACGTCATGTGGTGGTAGTTGAGTGCGCAGTTGAGCTCGACGTTTCTTGGCAGCTTCAGATCCAGACACTGGAGCCAGATCTCCCAAGCAGGACATATATTCTGAAACCTGACAAATAACCATGATGTTGTTTAACTTCTTATATGTTACACATCTAATCAGGGCCGAGCCACTCTTATGTGCGAAGTGTGCGGCGCACACAGGCGATAAGACTATAGGGTCGCTGCGGTGTAGCCAATTTCGGTCAAATTTAACAAATAAGACATTGAAACATTAAGATTTGAGAAAAAGAGGTGCTTCATAGATTTCACACACAGGCGCTGTGGAGGGTTGGCATGGGCTCCATCTCATGACATTGAGAAAAAAAATTATAAGTCAGCTATAGTCTTAAAAACTAATAATATGCTCTAAGTCAAATTAACGGATTAAAAGTACAAATCTGTAAAATTATTTTAAACAAAAAATTTCAAGCAAAAAAAAATGATATGATAATGACCTTTGAATTAATATATCAATAGATATCACTTATCAGGCTTGGACTTTTATATTAGGGCATGTAACCACTCGAGATAAGAAATATACAAGTGAATATAGACATTTAGAACAAAAAGATGGCTACTTTTATGAACTCACCAATTCTGTTGAGGCATTAGGAGGAACCCAGTCCAGCTTAACAGGCTTATCAGTTACTCCTTTGATTTTAATTAAAGGCACTGAAATTATATTATGAAAAGAAATAAGAACAATATACAATATCACAAAAAACAAACATATATGTTACCTATACCTATATATACACATACATGATCCTTTTTTAGGCTTTGCAGTGCCGAGCAGTTCGAATTGCGCCCATCCTGTCAAATCATCATCCTGAACATCATGCACATCTTTGCTGCAGTGACAAGATCTGCACACCTTCCTCCAAAAATGTAAATCCAGTCCAGGGCATGTTGGTCCTATAACACGCAATGATTTCGATATGCCATAATAATGAGATAATGGCAGTTGCAAAACGTAAACATAATAATATCTTACCACAAGAGTTGCAAGGGGCACCTGCACCGCTATCATGGCCAAGTCTTGCTTTGCTCAATTTTTCTCTCTGGCTCTCTAATTTTGATAACCATGCCGGTGCTTCAGGTGTTTCAACGCATGATTCACTCATTGTCTAATTTTTATCATCGGCTACCAAAATCAAAACAACTTTCAGGACTTTTTAAAATACGTGACTTTGAAAACTTCTCACAACCGTTCAGTATGACATTTTTTAAAAATATTTGAATACTTTTGATTATTATAATAATTATTGCTCTAGATACTTGAGGATTAAAATTGTAAACGAAACAAACCAAGTTGAAAACAGAAAAACCCACTTGCAAATGAAAAGATTAACTAATTTTTGAGTTTTGACAGTTGACAAATGAGTTATGACATTAGGCCGCAGAACACGGGTTCCGCTATGATATCCATACTAATATTTTAAATGCGAAAGTATCTCTGTCTGTCTGTCTGTCTGTCTGTCTCGCTTTCACGCCAAAACTACTGAACCGATTGCAATGAAATTTTGTACACAGTTATTCTAGAGTCTGAGAAAGGCTACATTTTGATGTGGGAAAATATCTTATTTCCATGAAAATATCGATGAAAATGAATTCGCATTGCGCGTGGCCAGCGCTCATCCCGGGGGTCCTGGGATCGAGTCCCGCAGGCGGAACAAAAAGTTTTCAATGTTCCTGGGTCTTGGATGTGTATTAAAATAAAATTTCAAAAATCTTAAACATATTTTATGTATAATATTATAAAAAATCCAGAAATATATCGATGCAATGAACATTTTAGTTCTAATACGATTCAACAGATGGCGTTTTATTTTTTACTTTATTGTAACATAGAACTAATCATACTTATTAGTTAGTATGTTTTTGTTTACAGTTTTTAATACGTTAGAATATTATGTTTAATAATATAATCACTTGGTATAATAATAATCAATCTATCTTATCTTATAGAACTCCTACTGCATTTCTAATATATGTGACAAGTTGACAACAGAAGGCGCTCTAAAATAAAGGAGTTCGAGTGTACCGTGTTGGCCTATATTCCATCCAGAAAATATATCAATGCAATCAACATTTTAATTCTAATATATAAAAACAGATGGCGTTTTATTTTTTACTTTATTATTGTAACAGAACTAATCATACTACTTTACTATATAATATTGTTTTTATTCATAACTAGCTGTTGCCCGCGACTTCGTCTGCGTGGACTTTAGTTTATAGCGTGCGGTGTCAACAAAATTTGTGTCAAATTTAAAAACTTTTTAAAACCCTGGTAAGTGGTACCCCTCTTAGGGCCGCGCTACACCGGAATGACAGCGCTGAAAGTGCTCGCCTCGCTGCTGCCATTCCGGTGTAGCGCGGCCCTTAATTAATCAAAATACCCAAAAACAGCTGTGCAGTGTGCATATAATCTATACTAATATTATAAATGCGAAAGTATCTCTGTCTGTCTGTCTGTCTGTCAGTCTCGCTTTCACGCCAAACGCCAAAAGTATCTCTGTCTGTCTGTCTGTCTGTCTGTCTGTCAGTCTCGCTTTCACGCCAAACGCCAAAACTTCCGAACCGATTGTAATGAAATTTTGTATACAGATAGTCTAAAGCCTGAGAAAGGACATAGGCTACTTTTTTACTGGAAAAAAGGGTTGTAAGGGGGTGAAAATGCGTAAATTTGTTCAAATTAAGTTAGTTCCAACAATTCATAATAGATGGCGCCGTGCGTCTTCTACATCGCGCTGACGCTTGCTCAAAAGTATTTCTATAAGACGTGGTATCATCTTACATTTAAGTTTCGATTTTTTTCGATTGTTAAATCTATTCTACGGTATTAAATAACTCAGTACTTTATCTGTGCAGTGACGTAACCTTAAATCTATCAATGATAAATAGTTTATGGGTAAAGTTGTGTAATTGGAGGGCTAAATAAGCTTTAAAATTTGGCATAAAATATAAAGTTTAATATAAAAAAATGAAATACTTATTGTGTGCACACTGCACAGCTGTATTGATTTAAGGGGTACCAGGGTTTTTTTATAAAAGCTTTTGACACCAATTTTGTTGACATCGCGCGCTATAAACTGAAGTCCACGCGGACGAAGTCGCGGGCAACAGCTAGTTCTATTATAAAAAAGGTAGATATATCGCACTAGCACGTACACGATACACCCCGCGTTCCAGATGACGTTGAAACGCTAACGCTCAAGACTGTAGTTTTTCCCGTTCCACTAGAATGTGAGCGTCAGTGATACAAACCCAAGTGGAACGGATTATGCACAGATTACTAGTATATATTTGTAGACTAGTATATATTTGTGGATTATGATTTATGGATCGTTTTGAGCGTTTTGAGAAAAGTTTAAAAATAGAATTATAATTTTTTTTATACTTATGTACATTGAACCGAACTTGGATATTACGATCCTTTTCTTCAAGTCGTAAATAAAAGTAATTGTTTATAGTTACATTTATTTTACAAATAAAATACATTATATTATATATGTTTCGTTTTTAGTATTACATTTTTTTACTTAAGTAATCATATTTTAATATAGTTAAACTTTTATTACTTAAGTATATGTATTTGAGTTTTCACATTGAATCATATTTTAATAACAAAACCACATACGTTGAATATTGACTATTGTCACATATTATAAACGTTAGGTAACAATACCGCGTAATGCTTAGTCAAGTACGAGGTCAACAGGTATAGGAGAGATGAAAATTAGTATTATATTTTATAACAAATCATTTGATCTTTCATTTAAAACAATTTATTTTCCAATCAAAATATTTCATTAAATGTTATTTCATTTAATATACATATTTCAATCAAAATATTATTTGTAATGAAATAATATAAAGTTTTTTGTCTCTACTCTCTCGTGAAAACTTTCCGAACATGGCTTTCGCGATATAGTTACGTTGAAATTTAAAAAACTAGAACGCCCACTTTGACCCATCTTCGTCAAGGGTCGTTTTGAGCGAAAATGATGACGTCATGAGTGACGTCATAGCCGCGATTTAGACGACCCCGGTCGCCAAAGGGAACGGCAGAGGGGGACGTTTTGAGCGTTTTGGTCAAAATTAACGTCATCTGGAACGCAGCCACAGTCTGATACAGCCAAATAAGGTAAGTGCCTTCTTTTGAATTAGTTGCATGTTGGCAGCGAGTGAGCGACGAGGTGTCACGTTAGAATATCATTGTGTCACGTTTTTGACTTAAAATGCCAAGCTGCGTTTTTAGAAAATGCAAAAATTATAGTTATAAGGTAAAAAAGGATGAAAAAGTTACGTACCTCAAGTAAGTATATGAAAACATCTATTCATTAATTTTTATTTGGATATATTCCAATATTTTCGACAAATTATTTAATGCAAAAAATTAAACTAAAAAAGGATAGAAAATACGGACGACAATTACCTATTGCAGCGTGATAGGGGCAGATAATCGTGTGACATAGAATAATCACGTATGCGTGTTGATGTGCAACTAAAAGTATAATATAGCAATCCTTTTCTATATCATTCGTAACGTATTATCTGTCGCATTCATTGTTGTAATCCTACTAATCCTATCCTACTAATCCTACTATCCTACTTCCTACTAATAATATAAAGCCGAAAGTATGTGAGTTTGTGTGTTTGTTACTTCTTCACGCCTAAACGGCTGGATCGATTGCGACAAAATTTTACAAGAAGGTAGCTGACATCCTGGATTAACACATAGGCTAAATTTTTTACCGACTTTCAAAATGGAGGTTATGTTATGTTCCTTTCTTTACATTTTTTATGATTTTTTACCGACTTTCAAAATGGAGATTATGTTATGTTCGTTTTTTTTAATTTTTCATGTTCAACGATTACTCCGCTGTTTGTGAACCGGGACTTTGCCCCGGCTCATCTGCTTTTTAAATGTCTATCTATTTATGTCAGTATGTCACAGCCACTTTTCTCCGAAACTATAACATAAGAGATATGAGCTTTTCTCTTTTAATTTACCACTTGTACATTATACCATGTCCCACGACTTTGAGCGAAAAAATTGAATATCTAGTTTCAGTGAATTCATGTGTTGTTATTTTTTACTCATAGGTCGTTTTATAATTCCCCAAAAAATATTAAAATAATACAGTAAATGATTCATTTTCTAGTAAAATTAAATAAAAAACCAAAACATAATCATTTTTAATGTATGAAAAATGAATGTCCCATTTTAAAATACGTAACTTTGAATTGAAATATTTTTAAATTTATTCATATAACCCACATTATTTTTTGTATTTGATCTTTGCTCAATATTAATAAGATTCAAATTTCGACTGCTTTGTTACTATAAAACCAGCAAATAGCGGTAAAATTTATTAATAAACCGTGTCCCAGAAAAAGTTCCAAAAAGTAATTTCCTCTTGTGTTACCCTTTTTATTACACTTCAGGAAATAAAAACTACCAAGACTGTCATTATTTGCGCTGGTAAAACTAGCAGCTATCACTGTTTATGCGGCCAGTGTTTATTTCGTTAGTTTCAGTTGGTTTTCATTCGGCAAAATACACGAGTGCACGGGTCTTCAATACTGACGCGTGTGTTGTTTCCTATTGTGTAACTGCTTTTACTAGGTAAGTCTAATTAATTACTAAAATTTTACTTTTTTGTATCCTAGATAATATTATTATGAACAGTTTAATACCAAATTTTGGATAGTTTTGCTAAAAATTACCCCAAAAAACAAACATCCAAAACATTAACGACGTGTTGTGTTACGTTTTCGTGGTAACGTATCAAAAGAAAGCTAGGTAACAATACGAGGAACTTTATAAAGGCTAGTTTATATTGTCAACAGGTTAGAAAAATGGCAATGTCCGCAGCCGGAAAAAATTAAAAGGTATCGAGAAAGATTAAAAACGCAACACCCAACACCACAGTTTTTTAGCAAAACTGTCCAATATTTGATATTAAACTGTTCATAATAATATTATCTAGGATTCAAAAAAGTAAAATTGTAGTAATTAATTAACTAGTAAAAGTAGTCACACAATAGGAAACAACACACGAGACAGTAAGTTATAATATGAATAAATTGAATAAAAAGTTACGTATTTTAAAATGGGACATTCAGTTTTTCATACTTTAAAAATGATGTTGTTTTGATTTTTTATTTACTCTTACTAGAAAATCAATCATATTTTACTGTATTGTTTTAATATATTTCGGGAGATTATAAAACGACCTATGGGTAAAAAATAACAACACATTTTACTGAAACTATATTCAATTTTTTCACCCAGTCGTGGGACATAGTATTATGTACAAATGGGAAATTAAAAGAGAAATGCTCATAAAACTCATTTTTATTAGATATGTTATGAACACAGCTTTACATTTCCTCCTTTGTTACCAGTACTCCTTCTTTGTTACTGTCCCAACATTTTTACTGACGTTTTTTTTTAATTTATTTCGTTTATATTCTACTAACATTAATAATTTGGGTGCTAGTTAAAAGAACTAATACCTAATTTTAATAAAAGATACAAACTGGAATCCAGGTACTTATATTTTATATTTAAACAAAACTTTATTTGTGATTTGCTGTCAAGGTAACACAGAAAAAAAGTCCATAGCGAAATTTAACGATAAATTATAATTTTAATACATTATTTTAACTTTATTGATTTATTTTTTATTTATATTTTCATTAAATAACTATATCAAAAGGAAAAATATGCAACTTTTTAAGATATTGTTCAAAGAAATCGTAACACAATAGGAACCAAAATTCTGTTTTCCCTCAGTAATTTAATGTTTTAACGGTTTAAATCCTCTTATTAAGAGGTTACTTGTATATTTTCTAAAAATATATTATATACTTACTACACCGAACATCGCTATCAAATTTAATTTATTCATACTTTTTCTATTTTGATAAATTTTGAAAAGCAGTGGCAAATTTTATGAGAAATGCTCTTAAACTATTGAAACTTGGTAAGTAGATGTATTTAATAGTCTGTGAACCGCTTTAAGATTTTGATACAAAAATGGAAAAAATATTAAATATTTTAGGGGTCTCCATAGATACAACTGAACCACAAACAATTTTTTTTCATCTAACGGTAACCTATCATGTGTGTGGGGTAGTTTTTATTATTCGTAGGTGTGGGGTATCTATAGATAGGTCTTCAAAATTTCTAAAATCATTATTTTTCTAACCTGAATAGTTTGCGAAAGAGACTCTTCCAAAGTGGTAAAATGTGCCCCCCCCCCTCTAACTTCTAAAGTAGGGGCATGATAAGTCTGAAAATGTATTATGATGTACATTTAACATTACTACAAAAACCACCAACGAAAATTGGTTCGAACGAGATCTAGCCAGTAGTTTTTTTGTACGTCATAAATTATAATAAACCTCTTAATTTCATAAAAATACACCTTATTGCTGCTGCGGAACCCTTCAAGGGCGAATCCAACTCGCACTTGGCCAGTTTTTTTTACTTCTATTTTGAAAGCCCGGTGGCCGGCACCATGGAGGTATTCTGTGCCCGGCACAAATTAGCCGTGTTCGTTTCATTTTTTCGCAGTTTGGCAGCTGACTGTCAACTCCATAATTGAGTGTCATGTTCATCCTAATTCTGACAGAAATTGTTAAGATTTTATTGAACATGACACTCAATTATAAAGTTGACAGTCAGCTGCCAAACTGCGAAAAAATGAAACGAACACGGCCATAAACCTATTTATATTATAAGTCTATGATTTACCCCCATAAACGTCGTATATATTATAAGTCTATGAACACGGCTTTTATCTCAATGCACAGACACAGAAGTTCACAGAATGACAAACACAATATTATATACAAGAAGTTTACACCCTATTTAATATAGAGTCTGGCTAGCGAAAGATGAGACTGGAAAAAGGCGGCAAATTCAAATAACTCAGTTTGGATAACTCATTTCAAGAATAAGTTTATTGTTGTTGTTTACTTAAATTTTATTTTGTAATACATTTCATTGTGTTTTGTTTTTGACGAAAACTCTTGCATGTTTTTGTCGGAGTATTAAAACTTCTTCTTTAATACTTACCGTACATCATGAAATATATTAAAAAATATAATTTAACCAAACAATTATCTTAATTTTCTTAAACTAAATTGAAACTACTGTTTCTAAGTTTAAATATAATTTAATTTAAATGTTAAATAATTTCCTATATTATATTATTACTCCCAAGCATCATAGATTGTATTAATTATACTCAAATATATTTATTTAATACATACTTGTTCATGCCTGAAACTAATAACCCTCCCGTGCAAGTTGATTAAAAACCAAGGATTAAGGGGAGATGAAAAAACAACACAGAAAATCAAAGGTTGCGGATTTTTTTTCGCATTTTATGTAAACATTCGAAAGGTTTTTTTTATAGTTTATTTACAATTGACTAAAATATATAAGTGTCATTTTGTTTTTTGCCATCTTGTTGGTAGGGACACGATCCCATTGCTATAAAAATTTTGGGGCCTCTGATGAAAAAACTGCGACAAGTGGTTTTGGCAGTCCTCTTGTGATATCAACCTGACACTACCTAAGGAATCCTGCAGCGATTGAAACAGGTGGAAATCTGAAGGTGCATGGTCAGGACTATACAGCGGATGCATTAACACCTCCCAGCCAAACTCCCGTAACCACACGCTTTTATTTATGTGGCCTTCTTTTTAAATCCTTTTTAGGGTACAAACACTGACATCTGAAAATATGTTCATAAATAAAGTTAGCATTCATTATCAAGGTTGCTTTCAGGTATATTTTTTTTTGTAACGTTAGGGTCTTACCCATAGATAAAGTATTAATGGTCTTACCGGTCTACGAAGAAATCTCATCAGGGAACTGATTTTGTCTTTAAACACTCTTCTTGGAACATAATATCTCATATTTTATTTATGCTTGATATTTTAACTTGCACAACTGAATCCTTTGCATCATTCATGTTACCTGCAAAACAATAAATTCAATTACACGATAAATAATATTGATTTTAATTAATTGTAATTGAAAGTATCAAAATCTTTTACCTGTACTTACCAATGCACTGGGATATTTCATGTAAACAAGCTTGTTTTTGTTTAAAAATTGCATCCTTTTCACTTCTTTTTTGTTCGTATTTACTAATCATAGCTAAAAGCAGTCTTCGCAAATCTCTTTTCAAAGTTTTCGTCATGTTTAAATTAGAAAATCACGTAAACCACCGAAATATTTTTCACTTTGACACAGTCTAGCTATTCACCCGGTCATCGAACTCCTAAATTCCAAATTCAACGTGTGGTATCTAGATGACGGGACCCTTGCCAGCGACGCATCTACAGTTCTTTCGGATTTTCAGACTCTGATTCGCGAATTCAAAATTATAGGCCTAGATTTGAACCTGGGGAAGTGTGAACTTTTTGTCCCTGATGATTGTGGGGATAGAGATGAGATAATATCCAGTTTCAAGGCCGTCGCCCCAGAATTATCAGTGATTGAGAAGAGTGCACTTTTTCTCTTGGGTTCACCTGTTCTAGCCGATTCTTTTCCGGACTATATAAATGAAAAAACACGGAATTTTAGTGAAAGTTTAGATCGTCTTCTCCAAATTAACAGTCACATGGCATTTACTCTGATTCGATATTGTTTATTCGTTCCAAAATTTACGTATGCTTTGCGGTGTTGTCAGCTCTGGAAGTTCCCAGAACTTCTCCATAGCTTAGATGACACCCTAAAGCATACGCTTTCCACAATTTTAAACATAAAATTTGATGAACGTTCCTGGACCCAAGCTACACTACCAGTAAGGTTCGGTGGCCTGGGAATACGAAAAACATCGGACACAGCTTTACCGGCGTTCTTGTCCTCGGTCCACGCAAATCGCGCAGTAATAGCCAAAATCTTAGAGCCCTCATCTTGCCCATTCGTCATTCCCTTTGCGGACGAGGCCAAGGATGCCTGGGACATTGCTAGTGCCGGCAGCGAGGTTCCCAAGAACACATCTTCCCAAAGGCTCTGGGACGAGCCCATCTGCGAACTGGTGCGTAATAAACTGTTTAACACGTCTACCAGCGCCGTAGAACGGGCTCGACTTTTGGCCGTGGAGAGGTGGGAGTCGGGAGCTTGGCTGCAGGCACTGCCATCTAAAAACACAGGAACATTGCTGGACCGTAATACATTCCGTCTTGCCACTGCCCTGCGTCTTGGTGTCCCCCATGTCGTCCCCCATCAGTGTGTTTGCGGCGCGCGCGTTGACAGCTATGGTCACCACGGGTTGTGCTGCTCGCGAAGTGCCGGACGCTTTTCACGGCATCACAACCTGAATGACCTCATTCGTCGGGCTCTTGTCACTGCCGGCGTGCCAGCGATACTGGAGCCCTCCGGTTTGGCGCGCGACGATGGCAAGAGACCCGATGGAATGACCCTGGTGCCCTGGAATGTGGGTCGGGCCCTTGTGTGGGACGCTACTTGTGTCGACACACTCGCCTCGTCCCATATTCAGAGCACCTCGAGCTGTGCGGGCGCAGCCGCAAACCAAGCAGAGAACCTCAAGCGGCGCAAATATGAGAACCTCAGCGGAGATCTTATATTTGAACCGTTTGGGGTGGAAACTCTAGGCGCATGGGGTCCGGGGGCACATAAGCTTTTTAGAGGAATATCTAAGAAGCTTGTTGAAGCGACCCGAGACCCCAGAGCTGGGAGCTACCTGGCACAGCGGATAGCAATTGCCATCCAACGTGGCAATGCTGTCAGCTTGCTGGGCACTCTGCCAGATGGGGACGACTTGGGCAAGTTTTTCTTTTTATAGTTTTATATTTAAAGTTTGTATATATAATATATCTGTATATTTTAGATAGTATTTTAGTGTTTACATTTCTATCATATATGGACAATAATATTATGTTAATTGATCTTAAATAAAACCCTTTGACACATAAACAACAGATGCTATAGGTGACACTGACGTTAATGACAGTGTTACCATAATCAGTTTTGGAATAAAAAGCCAGTCTCATCTTTCGCTAGCCAGACTCTATCTCCGTGAGTAATTTGTATTCTGTGGATTGTGGAACATCATCGAATATTTTTCGTTTTATTTTTTATCTGTGCATTCAATTGTCTACTGTCAGTGCTCTATTGTCTATACTCTATAATCTTCAACTCTTTCTCATGAATTAAAAATACATTGCGAAGGAAAAATTTAATACTAAATAATTATTAATTTCATAGAAATTATGCCTTACGTAAATAGTGAGTCTTGCTCGTAAAACAGTTTTATAAGACGTATATGTGTGTTCAGAGTTCAGACTTCAGTGTTATTGTAAATATCTAATCGTTGTTGAAAATATAGTTATTGATTGTTTTCGTTGAAGTGTGATATGAAATAATGATGTCGATGAGAGTGTGAATTTAAAAGATAAAAGCTTAATAAAGTATTAATTACCTTAACCATTTGAAAATTGAACGTAATGAATCTCGACAATTCTTCACGAGATAATTCTGAAGCGCTAGACTCTATCGGTACCGTAAGCCCGAGAGAAAAATATCACGGTATGAGGGAAAAAAAGTTATCTGCAGCTTCTCTGACCAACACCGAGGGTGCCCGGCCAAAAGTCGTAACGGTGAAACACCCAGAATCAAATAAACCGAAACCAACGGCAAAGAAGAATAAACCGATCCAAGCCGACCTAGATGTTATTAAAGAATTCACAAGGTGTAGAGACGAAGGTGTCAAAAGACTAGATTTAAGTAAATCTTCCATCACTTCACTCCCTCCAAACGTCCGAGATTTGACCCACCTTGTGGAATTTTATTTATACGGAAACAAGTTAGTAGCCCTACCGGCAGAATTCGGTTGTTTGACGAATCTTCAAACTTTAGCTTTAAACGAGAACTCTCTGACGAGCCTCCCGGATTCTCTTGCAAACATCAAATGCCTGAAAGTGTTAGACTTGCGACATAATAAGTTGAGTGATATACCTGATGTGGTGTATAAGTTAACATCTCTAACAACTTTATTTCTACGTTTTAATAGAATCAGAGTAGTCGGAGACGGCATAGCGAATCTAACTAATCTCACAATGCTAAGTTTGAGAGAAAATAAAATAAAGGAGCTGTCTTCTGGGATCGGGAAACTAATTAACTTAGTCACCTTTGATGTATCTCACAATCACCTTGAGCATTTACCCCATGAAATTGGCAATTGTGTTAATTTGTCGACGCTAGATTTACAGCACAATGATCTGCTAGACATACCAGAAACAATTGGCAATCTTCACTCGTTAACTCGTATTGGGCTGAGATACAACAGGCTCACTTCTATACCTTCCACTCTCAGCAATTGCAAGCACATGGATGAGTTCAATGTGGAGGGTAATTCTATATCCCAGCTGCCCGACGGTCTACTGTCCAGCCTAACAGAATTGACGAGCATCACACTGTCTCGCAACTCCTTTATGAGTTACCCTTGCGGAGGACCAGCACAATTCACAAGCGTCTCTTCAATAAACTTGGAGCACAACCAAATTGACAAGATCCCATATGGAATATTTTCGAGAGCAAAGAATTTGACAAAACTAAATATGAAAGAAAATTTACTGACCTCCTTGCCTCTCGATATTGGCACATGGTTGAATATGGTCGAGCTGAACTTGGGCACAAATCAGCTGACTAAATTACCAGATGATATTCAAAGCCTAGAAAATTTGGAGGTTCTGATCCTATCTAATAATCTCTTGAAGCGTATACCACCTAGTATTGGAAATCTAAGAAAATTGAGGGTACTGGATTTGGAAGAAAATAGATTAGAATTCCTTCCCAGTGAAATTGGATTTTTGCAGGAGTTAAAGAAGCTTATAGTTCAATCTAATCAGCTAACATCTCTGCCACGCTCCATCGGTCATTTAATAAACTTGACATTTTTAAGCGTGGGAGAAAACAATTTACAATACCTACCGGAGGAGATAGGTACATTAGAGAATCTTGAATCCTTGTATCTAAATGACAACCCCAATCTGTGTAATTTACCTTTTGAGCTGGCTTTATGTGTCAGCTTACAAATAATGAGCATAGAAAATTGTCCCCTGACGTCACTCCCGCCTGAAGTGGTGTCTTCTGGACCCTCACTAGTAATTCAGTACTTGAAAACACAAGGCCCTTATAGAGCTATGTGATATGAGGAAAATGATTATCACACCATGACTGGAAATGAGTTCTAATCTGGTCTTTAAACTGCTATCGTGCTTAGAACATATTATTGCAGAAATAATATTAGACATTTTCTAATATATAACATTTTTTACCTTCTGTCTTCCGTTTATTTTGAAGAATATGCATTGAAGTTCTATAAGGAATCTCAAGGTGTCACTTGTTAAGAAATTTTATTACACGTCACTTCAAAAGTACTGTAAATAATGCTATAGACGATTTGTATGCAGAATTTTAGTGACCTGCAGGACAGGCAAAGCTTAGTGCAGAAATTATGCACGGATAATAGATATGCTTCAGTTTTGGCAGTTATGATTATCTTGATTGACTAATAAGTATGTATAACATATTGTTAGGTGTATCCACTATCCATAGTATAACACCATACTACCTATCATCCATTTCATATGCTGCTGTCACGCCATAAGAACTGTCCATGTATGTGTGCACATTGGCATAACGGTTTATGTATTAACTTCAACATCATGGAGAGTCAAAATGCAGCATGTTGTGTAACAGAAAATAATTGTGACATTAAATTATTATCTTATTCTTGTTTTATAAACACTCATATTATTATTTAATCAACAGTTGCCAAAATATACAAAAGTTATAAAATATGTAAGAGTAATTTAACAGTTGGCTTATCTTGCGGGTTGTGGCTCTCTATTTTTCTATAGTTAAATCATGAAAAATTGTTCAATTTGTAATCAATTCTATTTATTACATTTTTAACTGAGACTTGTAGAACGGGTTAAACCTCCATGGGATACAATCCTATTTTTAATTATTGTTATTTTAAATACTACAAGGATCTCAATGTGTTAGGCAGTATTGCATGTTATTATATTATATAATATTTTAGTGTTATTCTGTATGTTTAGGTGTACAGATAACATGTATTTGTATACTTGTAGTTGCTAAGACTAATCATATCTTGAAAAGCCTAATTTTGCTCAGATATTATTTTTATATAATCTGTAAAAACTTGCAACAAAAATCCCTACTTGTGAGGCAGTGTTTGACATTATAAAAAATAATATTTGTCTTAGTGAAGAAAATAATATCTGAATATGAAAAAGTTACCTACTAATTGCGCCCTCTGCCTTATTAGTAAACATCAATTGAAAGGACTAACTTATCCCTGTTGCTGGCTCTGTCTGTCATATGAATTTTTCAATGTATAAAACAAAGAGCAACATAGTTATGTTATATCTGTCTTTGTTTCTTAAGCCGGGTCCAGACAAGTGTAACGTGTAATGTAAGATTACGTGTAATTTTAGTGTGGACGGAACATGAACTCAAAGCGAATTGTCCAAACGAGCCCGACAGCCGATGGATAAACCCCGAGCGTTACATGTTATGCTCGTAGTGCCGTCCACACGTAGAATTCGTGTTACATTACACGGTGAATTACGATACACGTTACACTCGTCTGAACTCTGGACCCAGCTTAATGCCCTTTAAGAGGAAATAGATGCCTATAGGCCTTTTTCTTTCCATGGGATACAATCCCATGACACTCTGCTTCTATACATGTTATAATAATTTTCTTCAAGCCAATAAGGTTATTGTAGATAGGTAGATATAAGTACTTGGTTGTACCATTTTAAAATCTAGATCTTTGATGGTTTAAGTTTCATAGCTACTAAAAGAGGTTCTGAAAACACAAATGACATGTTAACAAGATGTTAGTGCAATTACTGTGGGGAATTGGGCAAGATGCTAGGTTTTGAAATGTGCAGCCGTATTTGTTATCTGATCAATGTTGCATTTAAAATAGTATTAAATTAAAGCTGTATTTAAATTAATGCTAATTATTGGCCCAAACATGAAAGGAGAGGACATATTATAGATTTAATTTGATTTTTTCTTAAATTCTTAGGATTATGTAGCCATAATAATTTTCTTTAGGTAAGCCTATTTTTTATGAACTACTTTTTATAATAATTAAATTATGCGCTTATCACTAAACTTCTAAGTTCCAGTGCAGGAGTCCATAAAATATAATAAAATAGTACTACTAGTCATTAGGTACTTCTTCAATTTGGGCATCAGAGACATTAGCCAGTACATCAGACAATGCCTATTGTTTATTAAATATTCTACAGTGTTTTTCAACCTATGGGTCTCGAATCCTGGGGGGTCGCAAGAGGTTGAGAGGACTGTGTATTTCAGAAAAAAAAGAATTAAGATATTTATATGAGTAGGAGAATTTTAACAAAAGGATATACATATTTATAAACATACATACAACATGATTAAAAAGCTAAGGGATCGCGAAATATTTTATCATTCCAGGTCGCATCATAAAAAAGTTTGTAAAACACTGTTCTATAATGTTTCATGAAATCATGACTCAGTTAATACAATGGGCAACATTTTTCGAAATTAAATGAATTTTAAATAATAAAATATCTTGATGATTTTTGATATGATATTATATTATGTTTTATTGTCTCTTATTTTTGTTTACTATTTTAGAAATTCTTCCAGTAACCTTTATGTTCTTGGCATAGTGTTTTAATGGAGATGTTAAGCCCACTCCAGAATTAAATTTATAATAAAAAATAATTGTTTAGCCATGGCCTGAACTTTTAGATTAAACATTTCCTCAAAATTCAGCTGCAGCTATATTTTAATTAAAATGTTTCTCTTAATATCCATAAATGTATTAAATGTACCCCACATTAGAATGGACTAAAATTCAAAATTGCTTAATTTAGTTTATAATAATTGATGTTAAGCCAGAAGTGAAATAAATGTGTTAATAAAATAGTGTTTTTTATTCGTTATTTATATATTATAAACTCGAGGGTAGTCGTAGAACCGACCGCCCGGTGCAAACGAAGACGTCGCGCTCCTGCAGTCCCCTCGTGACCACGGCCGTTGCAACACGGCCGAAACGTCGAGAAAAAGTATGTACTCGTAGTAGCATTACTACTTAAATAAGTCGCGTTAAGTCCCGATTAAAAAGTTTAATTATAGTGTTTTTTTTTTCATAAACAAAATGTTTCACCTGTTTATAAACATAAAATATGTTTCCAGTGTTTCAACGTATATTTTCAACTTCATCTATCTCCAAGGACAGAAATCAAGAAATGTAACAACAAAACAGCTGTTTTCAGTAGATGGTACTATCATCTACTGAAAACAGCTGTTTCGTTACAAAAGCGATTATGCAGGTAGTTTCTAATAATTTTGAACTGACACCGCGCGGCGCGGTGCGGTTGGCAATCGCTGGTCCGCTAATAAAGAGTATACAAGTAAAATACGTTTGTAAATTCAATAATTTATAAAGTGCAGTATTACAATAAGATTTTATTAAATAAATTGCGCATTCCTTTTTATATAAATAAAGTTATATACATAAACTTCGAAGCGTCACCTGTAACTTAAAGCAGTCTATGTATTCGAGAGTAATATCGATGCAGTATTCAATCACACTAAATGCATTGTCATTTTTAAGCTATTTCACATATAAAAATATTTCGACCTTAATAGCTATATAAACCAGTGATGCCATGGGGTCAAATTCGTTGCTACATTTCTGGCTTTATTACTATAATATAATATACAAATTGATAAGATCATTCTCTACACTGAATTTGTAGAGTTTTATAGGGTATCCCTCTAAGCTAGATTAAACCAGTGTTATTAAGTTTATAGTAGACTACAGCTTGACCATAATGGGCTGACAAAAATGAGGGCGCTAGATAAGGACCTAGCCCCCTACCCTACTAAGGTAGTAGCTGTCAAGCTACTACCTTAGTAGGGTAAGGGGGTTAGGTCCTTATCTAGCATTTTTGACGAAAAATGCTTAAGTATGGCAACAATTTTGTACGGTAAAATTTTAGTTTCCCAGTTTATGGTCAAGCTATATATTACATTTTCACTGTACTGTACACAAGTACTAACAATAAGGTAAATATAAAATATTTTGTATGCATAATGAAATATTACTTCAAAATTACAATTTATCAGCATGGGATGCTTAATTTTGGTTTATTTTCTATAGTTTATTATTCAATTACGAATACAGCGCTCTGTAATATAACATGTAATTATAATGTATGCGATAAAAAGCTATATAGGTAACAAAAGCTAAAGGCTCACTGTTTTATATTTATATTGTCCATAATTTATACTTTGGTATAATATATGATTCGGAAACATAATTACAAACTACACAAGTATAAAATATAGCTGTATAAACAAAAGCATAAACGTAGCTTTCAGTTTTAACTATTAACACTAAATTGATCATAATCATAGCAAGCAAAAAAGACATCATAGCATCACTTTTAGAATTCCTTACCAAGTAACAAAAATACTAATGAAAGTCGCAATAACTAATTATACATAAAAATCATCCGAAACACACAAGAATAATTTATTTTGTGTATATATTTTATAATAATATATTAAATAGAAATACTTAAAAGAAACTTAATCGACTATTCTTTGCAATTTAAATCAACCACAAATTGGAATACCTTCAAAAGCTTCAAAAAAGCGTTATATAAAAATACTATGCGCAATAATGATCGGTATAAGAAATAAACACCTAGATGACTCAATAGTTTGTAAAACCTGAGTACAATATGATATTCAGGTTATAACATCGTTACACAAATCATACAAGCTAACATTTCCGGATCTAAGCAATCGCGACGGGCAAACCAGCCAACTTAAGGTCAATTTCATAAAACCACAAGGCTGCTGTAACATTTAAGGTGAGGCAGCACTATGCGTAACTACACTGCAGCTGAGCGACGCGACACGACATGCCCAATTATTATTTCCATGAAATCGTATGATATCGCGCACCACGCAGCAGTGGAAGGACACGAAATTATAGTATTATGAAACGTGAAGTGTCGCTTCGCATGATCGCTGCAGTGTAGTCATCCACCTTAATGCAGCATCCGCATGGTGATTAAATATCTTGCGAAAGCAATGGAACAGGAGTTTGACAGGTACTGTACAATATATTATGGTGTTAATCAGAAATTTTCTATACATTTTTTATTGACAGCGGACAGCAGTCGCGTTGTTGTCGCAAGATACATAATAACCCTGCGCGTTACTGTCCGTGCTTGTTGGAGTGAAGGCCACCGCTTTAAAACGAACGGCATTTCACGTTAGCAAAATGTCAGTTCTATGGAACAGAGTTAGTGCGGTCTCGCCTTAAGTTTTGGAGCAGTTAAATAATTAAATTTATGACGCTTGCAAGGGGCCTACCACGACCTTTCCTAAAACTATCATGTTTCCAGAATACTTTATTGTAAGATTACAATAACATTACCGTACTCACTTTTTTTTACTAAAAACCAGTAAAAAATGCAAAACATTGTTAAATCCGTTGTGAAATATCAACTTTTTTAGGGAGATTTTTAGCGATCTCCCTTAAGATCGCTAGCTTGAAGTTAAAGTAATATTGCTTATCTGTCAAACTTAGTATAGGTGATGGTAGGCCCCCAATTGTGACGTACCGCCTAAAGGTAAGCCTCCACAGGTCGGTATCGTACGCAATGGACGTCTCGCATCAAACGGATAATTTTTTCACAGTACGTCCGTTGAATCGGCAGCGTCTGTATTACCGACTAGCCTAGTAAATGAATGCTCAAAAGGGTGGTGTGGATGGAAAGTCGAAAGCAGAAATTTTGACTTAGGAACTTTGGACTAATTTGAAGATAAACATAGTGGCTAGTCGGTAATCAGTACGCTGCCGATACAGTGGACGTACTGTAAAAAAAATATCCGTTTGATGCGATACGTCCGTTGCGTACGATACCGACCTGTGGACGCTTACTTTTACTCGGTACGTCACAACTGCAAGCGTGATAAACTGTCGACGGCTGCCGTCGACTGCCGCCGACTGCCGTTGACTGCCGCCGACACGTGCCGTTCGTCTGTAAGCGCTCTTACAAGCTGGTTGCGCTTCTAGGTCGCTAAGAAGATGGATCTCAGAACTTACAACCCATTTTGTACCAACTATTTACCCCCCGGGGATATGAAGGTTAATGTATTATACAAGTTGCCAATATTGAGGCTTTACTAACTACATCCTTTTCTGACTCAAAAATCTACATACAATCAAGTTCTCAAGACATTTACATAGTTGGGAAATACTTGGATGTGTGATATTTTTTTAAAGATCAAATTTTTTTTACTTATCAAATATGTATTCATTTTCTAAAAGATAATAGCTGCTATAAATGTTAAGTTACTATCATAATATTTTGTTTTCAAATCTAAAATTGTTTGATCTTTAATAATATTTCAGTCCACAGATTATTCTTTCCGTTAGATCTAATATTGTTAAAATGCTGTTACATTGTAAATGCCTATCAGTACAAATATAATTGAAAAAAAAAATTAGTTCATAAACACTAGTATCTATCGTCAGTCCTTAACGTTCGCGTTACATTATAATATTTATTCCAAAACTTTGAGTTATTGAGGTTCGTAATATTATAAAAATAATATCATCTAGACGCGACTAACAGTAACAATTTGTTTCCAACCATTTTGTTCAGCCTAACGAGGACTAAATGAAAACTTAAAACTATGTATAAATCTTTGGTATTTTTGTTACATTTTTTTACACATAGGTATTATGTAGCAAAGTATAAATTATTTATTGTGATGCTATTGATCAACACGAGACTTATCACAATTTGCAAATTATGGCACAATATGAAAGTAGGTACGGACGCAAATAAACCTAGTGCCTTTTAGACCTTATAATTATAGTTATAAGATCGAAATGTACACGTTCAGCATTGATCTCCAAAATACCCAACATAAAATGTGTCATGACATCCAAAAGTAGAATTGGCGTAGAAACATATTATTACTGTCACTGAGATTCTTGCATACATCTAAATGCAATACAATAAATTAATATTTTGCCACATTTTCTCAGTATGTGCTATATTTACATGATCAAACATTTCCTCTGATGTCTCTTTTGCGGCTCCGGTCTCAGTACGGCGCGAACGGCTTCATCAAACACCTGAAAAATATAAAACATATATTTTAATACACCTCAGACTCTAGCAAAAGCAAATGTGTCAGACCAATTTCAATATGCATATTGCATAATACTAGAGATCGCCCAATGGTCGAAATTCGACCTTAGTTTCAACGACATTAGGACTACCTATATTTTGTAAAAAAATATTGACTTTATCATATTTTTTTCAACTCTTGTCTCTGGGACTCAGCTGATCTCAGACTGGCTGTGTAAGCATTGTCTAATAGCATCTAAGATTCAATTAAAAAAAACTATAATCCATTTTCAATTTGTCACCTTGCTGTCAACAGACTTCAACCATAAATAAAAGAGTATAATTCGTATGTATAGGTCTTGTCACTCAAAAATCTGTCATTTTTCCTTGTGTGTGTGTAATGTTTTATTTGTTAAAAAAATGTATGATAAAAGCATAATTTGAAAATAATATTAGCTCGATGCACTCCTTCACCATATAAACTATAACTGTGCAAAATTTCATTCACCTACGTTTCCCCATTTTTCGTAAAAAGGGATACAAAGTTTTTGGCTCACGTATTAATATATAGATATACCTATGTGAATGCTATGATGGACCAATATAAGTGATAACAAACATGATAAATTAGAGAATGCAACTAGATATTCGTCTATTATTGCCCATTATAGACGTCGATCATGCAAACTATACTCTTTACAGTCATAGTAGCAATCAAGGTAATCCATCATGGCTTTATTACTAACAAGTGTGTATAAAGGTATATTAAGAGGATTCCACACCGCCCTTTTTTCCATACAAACGTTGTCCCCTGTTTCCTCCCTGGATAATGCTAGTAGAGTTATAATTTTTTTCCTGAATATCAGCGGCCACTAATACAATGTCCCTATGTTTTCTTTTTTTTCATAATTTAATTATTAAATAAGATATGAACGTTCAAAAACCCAAAAAAAATGGCCAGATTTTCCGCTGTGTTCAAACGTCCAGAAAACAGATTTGGCTAGATTATACAAAAAAAGCAAAACATAGGAACACAGCTCAAGCCTTTTTTTAATATTTAATGAAAAAAGTACTTAAATCGGTTAAGTTTTGGAGAAGGAATCAGGGGACAACGAATCGTTGATTTTCTGGATTTTCTGCAGTTGTCTCGATCGCGTTCTGCGGTATAGGCTTGAGGTAAGGGAGACAGCTATAGATATTACACGTACTTTTTTTTCATTTCTCTAGCCCCTGTTGTATCCTCTTAACCCATCAATCCCAAAGGGGCACCCAGCTGTCGCATAACAATTGAAAATCTATTTTGTCTGCGATTCCACGATCAAGGTATTAAGACCTAACTAACTATACAACTATAACAGTAGGTGCCGCTTAGGCCATTAATATTTCTAACTAATGACATAATACAATGTGTATTACATAAATTATTAAACTACAAGACAGCATAAGAACGGATGGTCCATGTGTCCATGACACGAGAAAGAATTTTGAATATGTCATTCAATGAACGAAACTTTCACACGCGGAAGATGACCACTTGCAAAATCAGCTAGCCAACCTAACACCTTACAAGGACACTAACTATTCACTTTGGAAGATCACTAAAAGGCTGAAAAGGCCTACAGCTCACATTCCACCGATTAAAGATCCATCTGGTAACTGGGCAAGGACCAACTCCGCTAAGGCACAAGTCTACAAGGAACATCTTGCATCAGTTTTTAAGCCATTACCATGTACAAACCCAGCCCATGATCAACTAGTCCAAGAATATCTTGATTCACCACTTCAAATGTGTCCACCAATTAAAAGTGCAAGCCCAAGAGAAATTTGCAAAGAAATCTCAAGGTTAAAAGTTGGCAAAGCGCCGGGTTTCGACCAGGTAGATGCAAAATTGCTGAAACAACTGCCTAAAAAAGGTGTTATCTTCATTACTGCAATAATTAACGCCTGCTTTCGACTCGAGTTCTTCCCTGCTCAATGGAAAATTGCCCAGATCATTATGATCCCAAAACCTGGCAAACCATTACATAAAGTAAAGTCATATAGACCGATAAGTCTTTTACCTTTACTGGGCAAATTAATGGAAAAAATCCTGCTAAACCGGATGCTTCAACACTTACCTCATGTAATCCCTAACCACCAGTTCGGATTCAGGCAACAACATGGAACAATAGAACAGATTCACCGACTCACAGACGCCATAAGCCATTCGTTAGAAAGTAAAAAGTATTGCTCTACTGTCTTTCTAGACATCAGTCAGAAATTCGACAAAGTGTGGCACGAGGGGCTCCTATTTAAACTAAAAAAAGTTATTACCTCTTGCTGCTTGCTTTTTTCTCATACTCAAGTCGTACCTAAATGGAAGATGTTTTGATGTTAAAATCGGCGATGAAACCTCGGCATTATGCGAAATTTTGTCAGGAGTCCCGCAAGGAAGCATACTTGGTCCAGTGCTTTATCTCATCTTCACTGCAGACCTGTCAATTAGTGATGACACAACAACGGCAACATATGCTGACGACACAGCCTTCCTCTCCGTGGATGAAAATCCTACAATAGCATCAGCCAAATTACAAGCACACGTCAGTCAAGTAGAAACCTGGCTCGATGACTGGCGTATTCAGGCAAATCAGGACAAGTCGGTCCACGTAACATTCACTCTGAGGAAAACATACATGTCCTCCGATAAAATTACACAACAAAGATATTGTTCAGGCTGATGATGCAAAATACCTGGGCATGCATTTGGATCGCAGGCTTGGAGTACTTGGAGAGAACATATTTGAACGAAAAGGAAACAACTTGACACAAAACTTAGATCTATGTACTGGCTCACAGGTCCAAAAGCAAGTCTCTCATCAGAATGCAAAATATCAATTTACAAGGCCATCCTTAAACCCATCTGGACATATGGTATCCAGTTATGGAGTACTGCCAGCAACAGTAACATTGAGATACTAGAATGTTTCCAAAGTAAAGCACTAAGAACAATGCTAAAAATACCATACTATCTTTCTAACAAGCTTGTTTACAAAGACCTTGGAATGAGCATGGTTAAGGAAGAGATCCAAAACACAGCAAAACCTATCAAGAAAGAATAGCCAAACACACCAACACACTGGCATCAAGACTTGCTGGCACAGGAAGTGTCACTCACTCCAGAGTCCAGATTGGGAAGACATAGTGTACCAACACTAAACCTTGGATTTGACCAATAACTACAAAATCGATCCATCATAGGAGTAAAAGCATCTACTAAGCTTTCTCTGCTCTCAAATCCAAAAAACCTCAACTACCCTCCAC
This sequence comes from Aricia agestis, assembly GCF_905147365.1. Classification (NCBI taxonomy): domain Eukaryota; kingdom Metazoa; phylum Arthropoda; class Insecta; order Lepidoptera; family Lycaenidae; genus Aricia; species Aricia agestis. The sequence goes on along the minus strand of NC_056408.1, from coordinate 11,276,935 downwards.
AAAAATGGCTGATTGTGAAACACAGATCGCCAAGCAGCAGTACTCAAAAGTGAAAAAAAAAAAATTAACGAAACTTCCAACAATTTTATCATTAGTGTTATATCATAATTGCATAACAGTCTAATGTAGTAGATTGGGCTTTAAAATTATATAAGACACTAAATTTTAATGTGTTAAATCATTTTAAAGCCTCAGATCAAATAAAAAAGTAATATAAAGTGAAGAGTCTGTTCAAACACAAAGCCGAGTAAAATATTATAATAATGTACACACATTATGTTTACGAAACTATGCCATATTTCGTAGATCAAAGCAAAGACAAACGGAGAATAGCTGTTGTCTTTCATATTCGCACGAAAATATTGGTATCCAGCTCGCATAATGTGTGTGTTATGGTACAAATATGTTTGAGTGCATAATAATATCAATGAGACAAGAAGCAATAGGTCAATGAACGATTCTAACTCTAATGGGCCGTTTCTCACAAAGAGAGAAGAAGCAATAGTTCAATGAACAATTTAACTCTAATGTGCCATTTAGATTCGGCCCTGTCGGGCAAGGAAGTGGGCAGCGCGAGAATTAAACAGTTACTCCCGCTGCCACACGTCATGCTGCTGCTACTGCCTGATGCAGCAAGTATGAAGAGGACTGGCCGGTATAAATAGTCAGTACTCAAGATGCATCTCGGTCTCAAGACACGGTTCAGGCTCTGTGATTGGTTGGCTGTCTAAATTTGGACTAATCATAGAGCCGAACCGAACTATTAACTATAAACTATTTATACCGGCCTGAGAGTAAACGCTTACTCGCGTCGTTACTTCTGCAGAAGTATTCAGCGCAACATTGCCGGCGGCGCGAGGAGCAGTGGCAGAATCTAAACGTATTTCAACTGGATTGTTTTTGAAATTTGTGAAAGTTTGCAAAGAAGGATGGATTTATTAGATGTGTTAAAACTACTAAGATGAAATTTTACAATAATATTCCTTCACATTTCTAATGGTATTGCCGACATAAATTATTTTCAAGTAAAAGAGTTTACACAGCTGCTTTATGAAAAAAAATTTGATCTCAAACTACAATAACAACTTGCAAGATTGCTAGAATTGGTTAGAGGTAAATTAAAACCTTGATCATACTATGTAAAGTTTTATAGCAGTACAGCCATAAACTTTTTAAAATAATATATAATTTATTCTTGTTACTCACCTGTTTCAACCCACGCTGTGTCAAAGCAGAACACTCCATATACTTTACGGCTCGTATTTTATTTGCTAACTTCTGTCCTTGTTCTCTTTTTAAGGGAGACATTCCTTGTTCAGATAGCAAGCTGAGAGTTTCACGATCATCTCGTAAATCTATTTTTGTACCTACAATCACAAATGTTATATGAAGGTTAACATGTTTTCTCACAATTGTTAAAAATGAATCAACAGTTTTATTGTGTGTATTCAAAGAAGTAATAAGAGTTATGTAATCAAATTCTTAAAAGACATTGCAAAATACAAAGGGTTATTACACCCTGTCTTTCAAATGAGAACACTTAGCATTACAGCACATACATATATATAATATAGATGGATTTCTATTTAAAAGATTCAAGTAAAGGGAAACAAAAAGCAAGCATTTATAGGATAACATTTTTTAACATACAAAAGTGTAGGTAAAATAATAGTTCTACTTACCAACCAAAATTATTGGCGCATCAGGACAGTGGTGTTTTATTTCAGGATACCATTTTGATGTGACATTCTCATAAGAAGATGGACTAAAAATATAATAAAAATTTACTTATTGTTATCAATTGATATATACTAACAAAATATTTAGAAACACAGTCGACAAGTAATCCAAGTAATCCAATATTGTAACACAAAATATGAGATGAAGATGGTAAGGTTCTGTAGCATGTTCACAGGGTAAATATATATATTATTAATTACTTTGTATTTTATTTATTTATTGTGTTAGTTGTCTAGTCATACCTTGTTACACTAAAACATATCAGGAAGACATCTGTCTGTGGGTAACTAAGTGGTCTCAGTCTGTCGTAGTCCTCTTGTCCCGCAGTATCCCAGAGGCCTAGGGACACTGCCACACCGTCCACAACCATAGGAGCCGAATAATTGTCAAAGCTGTAAAAAGTATTACCAATCATAACAAGTATCTTATTGGAATAGGAAAGCTATCGAAACTAAAGGTTACACATATTTTTTTACGTTTACAGAAAGATATCATACATAATAAGATGTGAAAGTAAAAAAAGGCGATTTATTGAGGATTTACTTACACAGTTGGAACATATTCTCCCGGAAAACTATCGGTTGTATACGATATTAACATACAAGTTTTGCCAACGGTACCGTCTCCCACCACAACACACTTGATAGGTCTTCCTGCTGACATCTTAAATTATCTAGAATTAGACAACAATTAAATAATAATCATAAATAAATAGCCCAACCTATGAGTCACGAAAAACTAAAAATGAAGCCCACGATAAAATATACACAGATCATACCTCTTCGAGTATTTCCTGGAGTAAAGAATCACTTTCAATTTATAAATTCTGGAAGTTTGATAAATCTTTTAGATTTTTATCAAGAAATCACAATTTTACTGTGTTTTTATCATCCCAAATTCCAAAAAAATGCACTAAAACTTGAAAGATAAAGACGATGTCACAGATTAGGTATGACGTATGACGATGTGTTCAGTGTTGCCATTTTCTTTACTTGACAAAGTAATACTTTGTCTTCGTCATAAAGTTAATATATCTAGCGGAATAGAGCAACAACCTTGAGCTGTCAAACGAAACCGAAATTGGTTTCATCTGTGTGTAAAAATATGTGTACGTATACACTTACACAAGCATGATTGAACATGATTTCCATGAGGTTAAATTGTCATCGTGCGGCACGTGGCGACTGGACGTCAAAAAAGAGTGCTACTGTCATGTATCACACGTCTCTTTTTACCACGCAGTGTTACTGATAGTGACATCTCTCTTGCTCAGGCCTTTGTTTCTCTATTCCGCTAGGTATATTAACTTTATGGTCTTCGCAGTTCGTACAGTTTCGTGTTGTTAAAGCTGCGCGTCCACTGGATCGGAATCGGAGCGTACAGAGCGTCGTCATTTATGAAATGCCGATGGGGTGCGTTCACTGCATTCGGATTCCGCATCGGCAATTTAGTAATTAGTTATTCTTAGTCCGTCAGAGCCTGCGTGCATTTGCATTATGGAGGATGATACGAGTAGTGCGAGGATGTTCTTGTAATTAGCTGTATTTTATCAGAAGAGGAAAAGAGAAATAGGAGGAAATGAAAGATATGGTTTCATAATATAAGCTCAAAAATGAAGCAGAAATGCTCTTCTAATAAATATCCTGATTAATTTGAAGATGAAAAAAGATTTTTTGGGTACATTCATATAAGTCGAAAAAAGTTTTTTAAGTAAGTAAGTAAGTAAGTCTTTATTTCCATGAAATTGGTTACAATGTTCTTATTATTATTATTTTTATAGTTCACAATTTCTGCCTCTAGGGCGTGGAAATATTTTTAAATAGAAAAAAATCATGGTTTATTACTATAATTAATAACAAACAGATATTTAAATAGAATCTAAAATAAATTATAATACAATCCTCAAAAAGTTATGAAAAAAATAAATGTAAATACGAATACTCAGTCAAAACATCCTGAAATCTTAAAAAATATATATAAAACAGTCAAATAATGGTCGAAGATATAGTTTGTCAAGAAAGTCATGACAACTATTTTTTTTTTTTAACTTTACTTTATTCTAAAACCTCTACAATCTCAGTTGGTTATGACAATGTTGAAGTTTTAGATTGTAAAGTTCTTCATATTTTTGAACTAAAGTAATTAAAATGTCCTCATTCATCGCGAATAAGTATTTTTAATATTTCCATTTCTATAATATTTCTATTTGTCGATTATTTCGAAGCACATTATGATGAAAGAAAGTCATGATATCGATTAACTATACTCATAGCTGGGCACCGTTAATGAAATAGTTAACTTCGTTAATCGATAATCCGTTAAAAAAAATGTTACCTTCGTTAATCGTTAAAGTGTTACATTTCGGACAAATTAACGCAAGTTAACGTTAATCGTTAATCTGTTAATATGTGTAATATGGCCTTGTTGTAACTTAAATCACTGCTTTAGTGTACATACAAAACCTGTTGGTTTAAGGTTTTGGAAGTTAACACGTTAGGAACAAAACAAAATACTTCTATAATTATTGTATTCTACCTAACTAAATTATACTGCACTCTTCTTTATCAACATGCAAATGATTTATAATAACAATAAACAAATCACTCTCTCTATAAGCACCGGCGCTGAGTAATGAAATGGTAAAACGAAAAAAATCTCTTCTTACTCGCATGCGCCTGAAAATGTATTTAGTATTGTTTTTGTTTCGCTGCTGCCGTGCCGCGGCGCCGCGCTGTCCGCCCGCCCGGCACTTGTCGTTTCATATTAACTGTCTGAAGTCTGAACCTGTTTTCGCGCCGCACCGCGGTGCCGTGCGGTAAATAGTAGGCATCGGATTAACGATTAACGGACTTCTGCTTATTAACGGAAGTTAACGAGTCCGTTAATATTTTTAAAAGTTAACTTAAGGATGTATATAACATTTACAAATTCAAATATTTTGTCCTAAATTCGAAATATGTAGTAGAATAAAACATCCTGCATCGATTGATACCAAAAAATCAATACCTTACCGACAACTTATAGTTTGTGCGTTTTATGATTATATGCGTGACACATTATAATTGACAATAGTAAGGAAGTTACCTAACAAAAATTAATCGATTATTTAAAAATATCGAATCACTTCGTAAAGGAATTGCAATCGAAATTATCGATTTCGTACTGACATTTCAGTGGTGCCGGCGATTTAAGATGGCCGCCCTTTTTTATCGATTTGGTTTCGATTCAACAGAGTCAATCTCTATTGACATACGTTCCGTCCCATGCATATATATGACATTTTTCAAATGTTTTCGTAACAATAATTTTATACTCCTATTTCACAGTTAATATTTATAATTTTTATTAATAAGTAAGCATTTAGCATCTTTTCATTTTTATTCATTTACAATTATAGGAAACATTTGTTTTTGTAGATGGAATATAATTTATTACAATTGATTTTTTTGTTTTCTTGTAAAAAAAACCTTCTTAGAAAAATCATCTTAGAACGCACAAACTATAAGTGAAATAATTCATTTTAAAATTTCCACGTATCATACGTAAACGTGCCGGAAGTATTACAATTTTTGAGAATTCGTCAGAATTGGGAACTTTGCAACAAATTGAAACTCCTAAAAAACTGCTATCAGTTTCTTTGTACGATTTGCGATTTTCGAACAGCAAATTAGCGAAACAGCTGTATCGCCATAACTTTCTTTCGAAAAGTAATGGCGATACAGCTGTTAGATTAGACATGTTTCTGTCATTTTCAATGCGCATGTGCAGCTTTCGCGCATGTGCAATTATAGAAATTAAATCAACTTCAGTCAAATTTTGGTACATGTCACTAGCACTGACACTAGTTTTTAACTTTGCGCATGCGAAACGAACATTGCCATGACGACCATTATGTTTATAATTTAATAGCGGTGGTCAAATTACATCTCAATTTTTTTCAATAATTATTAAATATCGAATAATTCCTTAAAAATCTATTATAAATAATCATTACATTTAATAATAAGTGTCTGGGTGTCCAATTTTTTAAATATTTAGTACTTTCATAATTTAATTGGATGTACTACGAAATTTAACCATAAATACATCCTTAAAAGTTAATCCGTTAATCAAAATATTAACTTCGTTAATTAACGATTAACGGATTAACGAGTTAATGCCCAGCTATGACTATATTTAGTTCAAGTGAGAAGAATCCGTAAACACACGAAAAAAGCTATGCAATTTTTATAGCCAAATTAATTTATTTGACGTTTTTAGCACTAATGCCTTGTACAGCACGAATAAGGAATTAATAAACTTATAAATTATTATCTTTTTAGCTTACAAAACTACCGATTGAAAAGCCCAAAAAACGTTGTTCAAAACTTACATATTTAATGTTAAATCCACGTGTTTGAGGCATTCTTTGGCCATTCTTATGGTTTATTATTTAGAGGAACCACACAACTCAACCATATCTAGCAATAAATGTTCACTAAAAACCTTTATTAACACTTTTATTACATGAAAAATGCAGACCGACTCCTTTGTTATGTCCTACTAAGTAGGACATAACATTACACGCTTTTGACATTATACACAGATATATAAGGCTCTCTCCAGTCTATAGCCGTGTTCGTTTCATTTTATAACATCCTAATCCTAACAGTTCTGACAGAAATTGTTAGGATTGTATTGAACATGACACTCAATTATGAAGTTGACAGTCAGCTGCCAAACTGCGAAAAAATAAGACGAACACGGCTAATAGCATAAACCTTATTAAGTCTATGGCTAATAGAGTCTGGCTAGCGAAAGCTGAACCAAGCGAACCGCGGCAAATTTAAAAATTATTTATATGGTATCACATAATGTAGTAGGAAAAAAAGATTTAGATCGTTTTCTGCTGATGCTAGATATTGTATTACTCTAATGTGCAAAAAATTATGCACCTATTAAAGAAAAGTCTAACATAATATAGCCTATACTGACTTAGAAAATATAATTGATGACTATTTTTTCCTTATCGGTTATTGAAAGACCCTTAAAAAATAGAAACATCGTTGAAAGAATGACTCTGATAGCTTAAAAATTCACCAAGATATGACAATTCAAATATCTAATAAAAAAGACCTGCCCGAAACGCTCCATACAAAGTGCTACGAAAGTATGACGTCAATCTTTCGTAGTTTGTACGTATCAGGAGACAACTTTGTTCGACAGGTATATAAAATATTGCGTTTATGAAAGTGGTTTCATAACAAAAGTTGCTTTTAATTGCATAAGTTATCGAATTGTATACAAATATTAAGAAATTTAATTGAAAAAAAAAATTGACTTGAACATCCGACTTTGAAGGCGCATAGCAAAAAAAATACAAATGCTATCAAGCTGAAATTTTGGGAACACTTATTTTTTACCGTGGTTTCTTTATTTTAATAACAAAATTCGGTAATCTTTGACCATGTAATCATCCCTAGTGTTTCTAAACCGGTCGTGTTTTTAGCTAAAATTTGTAATAATAATAAATGAATATAGTGGAAAAAGTGCACGTAAAATAATTGTGTTTTATTTGTGTTTTTATGTCTAATCGGTATAAACGAGAGAATAGAATATTCGATGGGTAAGTAGGTCACAATAAAAATAAAAATAATTTATTATCAGACAAAAAAGTCCATATTAAGGAATGTTTTGTTACAATCTAATTATAATAACAATTATAATGCAGCTTATCTTGCTACCCTGACATGTAGCTCAGTGAGTCTGCGAAGGAGTGCAGTCTGCAGAGTCAATTCTCTCCGCTATCATCTTCAGGACACTATTCCGGCTTTCTCGAACTCTATGCACCACTGACGCTACTTTTTTACGCGTAATTGGTATCGTGTGGTGGTAAATGGTATGGTGGAAACTTTCTGTTTCTCATCCGAATCTTCGTGAAGATTTTCAATAAAAATACCATTTATTAAAATAAATAATATGTCTAGTATGAAAAATTAAAAGATCATATGAGTATAAAATAATAATTATGACCAAGTATCAAGATCATGAAATCGTGCAACCGCAAACCATCGACTGGCAGAATAGTGTTGCCAGTCAAAATAAATGCTTGGTTCAGCTTTCGTTGGCCAGACTCTAGACCTCAATCAATGAATAAGGAAACAGATGGAGGCGACATAACTACAAAAAAGTGTGGCCGGCGCCATATTGCCAAGAACTAAACATGGCGGTCTATAGCATCACTAGACACTCGGTTGATATTTGTCGAGGACATCGATAAACTAACATGTTTTATGTGAGCGTCCTGTTATATTATATATTATATTGATATCAAAAATGTTTTTTTTTTATATTATATAAAAAAATATCATTTTTTCCTATTTTGTCTCTATGTAATAAAGTACATAGAGACAAAATAGGCAAATATAGTTTTTTTTTTATATAGGAACCTCCTTAATTTTAATAAAACTATTTAATTTATTTTAAGTTTATTAATTATTATTTAAGTTGTCATTATTGATATCGGGCAAAAATAACCAAAAAATCGTACAAATACTAGTTGTACTCGCGCACGAAGTGTTTACAGTTTATTTTAATTTTACCATCAATTATTATTATTATTAAAGTATGTATACAACTGAGTATTTTGTGAACATTTCAAGTGCCTATTTTTTTCGCGATATATCGAGACCGATATTGATATTTTTTCAAATATCGATGTATCGATATATCGATATTTTCTTTCAATTTCGACATCCCTATAATACGACACTTTGACAGTTTATGTACCTCGGAGAACCGGAACATAAAATGGCGGACCGGCCACAGTATTTTGATTTGGTAGAGACCATTAAGCCGAGTCCACTTATAAAAGTCAATGACCTCAATGAGTACAGTCTGTCAAGAAAGTGAAGAAATTAAAAAGTGGCAACATCGTAGTGTCATCCCTTTCTTCTGAGATTGATTTGACAGGGATGACACTACGATGTTGCCACTATTTAATTTTTTTACTTTCTTGACAGACTATAGGTATATATTTTTTATAGGTACTTTTTTTATAATTGTATTTAATGGAGGTCAGTGTAACTACGGCACTAAGGTATGGAGGGTAGATGGAGGAGAACTATCTTATATGGGGGATTTGAAAAAGTGTCCAGCTGTACGCAGTAAATAACAGTTGAAAAATCCTCCAAGAGTGGCACTAGCTGCAGCAAAGGGTATGGAATGAATGTAGCCGTTGGTGACAAAATATAAATTGAAGTTAGGTTACTACACGAGTCACAGAATTACTGGGTCTACCAATATATTTTGAAAAATATAACCTAAAATAGCTGAAATAAAAGCTGCTCAATGATTTAAAATTTACCCTGTTGCTACTGTAGCGCCACCCTAATTTAACGCATTTCAGTGGACACTTTTTACATACAGAGATAGCTCTCCTCCATCTACACTCCAATCTCCATACACTAAAGCGCTTATTCCACTTGTCCTATTTAGAAAGTCCTAGCTAAGATCCTAAAAAATTTAATCAAGTTTAATAACATTTAGAAAGCTAGGATCCTAAATCGGAAAAAAATGTGGCTCCTGAATAACTAAATCAGTGTTGCCAGATGCTTTCAACCTTTTATCTGTAGTGGGAACTGCTGAATCTGTATTAAAGTCAATTTATATTAATTAATAAGTATGTTATAAGATCTGGAATCCTTTCGTAGGTAATTTCTTAAGTCTGCTGGTTCCAAGTAGTTCAGAAAGTTCATGTTACGTGGAGCAAAAATTTTTTCAACCATCTTTTTCACCTTTTATTTATTTTTATTTTCATTGAGCCAACAGCTAGGCCTATGAGAAGACCAATTTTTTGTTGCTTTGATAGAACTGGAGCCATTAAGAAGACGTCTAAACAATATGACAACTGATTTAGTCACTAAATTAGGACAAGTGGAATAAGAAGCAAACTAATTAGTTTTCTATGTAGGAGCCTAGCTAGGACTTCTAAATAGGACAAGTGGAATAAGCGCTTAAGGAAAAAAAAATCTTGGTGTTTTGCTGGAAATGTGAAAGAGTGATGTTTTTGTATTATTTTCCTAAAATTGTGTTAGATGGATTTTTAATGTGTAATATTGGTAGGATATTACCCATCAGATATTCATTATTGTGCACAAGTGTAGGAAAGTGATGCAATATCCAGAAACATGCTATTTTGTGTTCCCTCCAAAACTCCATCGAAAGTTTCAGTAAAGCGTCTACCACGTTTTTACTGAATCGACTGACTTGACTTCTTAACTGTATGTATTGACTTTTACTTAGACTTTGACTAGACTTTAGACCTGACAATATAGAAAAACGATGCTGAAAATTGTATTCTTTAATATTATTGTTTTTCCGCCATATATTTTATGCCTACTCGACACTGGCCATGGTTATATAGCCGAAGTGCCTTAAGAAGAAAATCTTAAGTTGACATTGACATTTATTGACATTGACAAATAAAATAAAAAAAACTTGTTTCATGCGTAGTGATTAAATACGTAGGTAAACTTCTTGATACGTAGTATCCCTTAGTAGTCTGTGGTGATTATATTCTCTTTGGTTTTATGTTTGCAGTGTTGTGTTGTAACGTAACTTGTACGCCGGTATTACTAAAATTAGTTTATATTCATACATAATAAATAATTAGTCCCAAAAACTAATAAAAATGGACAAAAGCAAAGAAAAAGAAGAGCAGAGTATCATGGATAAGTCCATGAGATCTGTCTTTGGTAAGTTCTATAGCATTATTAGGACCATAACAACATGGCATAAAACAAAAATACGCATATTTTGCACTAATATTTTTAAATGTTTTAGTGGGTAATATTCCTTACGAAGCCACCGAAGAAAAGCTAAAAGATATATTCAGCGAAGTAGGCCCTGTGCTATCTTTTAAACTTGTATTTGATAGAGAAACGGGCAAGCCGAAAGGTTATGGATTTTGTGAGTATAAAGATCAGGAAACGGCCCTTAGCGCTATGAGAAATCTCAATGGATATGAAATTGGTGGTCGTTCTCTGAGAGTAGATAATGCTTGTACTGAGAAATCAAGAATGGAAATGCAAGCATTAATGCAAGGCCCTCAGGTAAACTTTTGTCAGATGTAAAATATGCTAAATCTAGATACATATAGTGTGGGAACCTTACATTTACAACAAGGGATACATAGTACAACTTATTCTAATGTTCAGCGGTTTAACTGAGAGTTATAAGACAGACAGAGAGAGAAACTAAAACACTTTTGCGTTTTGTAGTTTGGATGTAATTATGGATCACACAAGTTTATATTAAAATTATTCCTATGATATTTTAGATTGAGAATCCATATGGTGAGCCTGTTGAGCCAGAGAAAGCTCCTGAAGCTATTAGCAAGGCGGTGGCCACACTCCCTCCGGAACAGATGTTTGAACTCATGAAACAAATGAAACTTTGTATTCAGGTAACTAAATTGATGCATGACTAATAATTTATAAAAAGTTTTTTAGTATTTGTTATTGAGTGATAAATATGTGATATTAAACTATTATTATGTTGCGATGTTTTATCTGCTTTAAAATTGAATAAAAAAATTGACTACAAAATTATTATTCTATAACTGTTTAAATAAATGAAACAGTCTGTCCAGTCAACTTTTACTTTATTTTTATAATAAAATAAATAATGTTTTAATGCAGTTTCCCAAAATTTTTCAACTTGACTATTCTGGCAGAATCAAACTAACATAGGTATATAGCATAAAATAAAATTGCTCTCTGATGCCACACTTGAAGAAACATTTGTTTTAATTTCAGAACAACCCAACAGAAGCAAGGAACATGTTGCTGCAAAATCCACAACTAGCTTATGCTCTACTGCAAGCCCAAGTAATAATGAGAATTGTAGATCCAGCCACAGCAGTTGTAAGTTCTTTGCTGATGAATGTTTTTGATGCAATTTTAAGTTTTCCATACCCGTTATTACCGAGACTTCGATGTCTGTCGATGTTGTTCTGTCTGTCCGTCTGTCTCCAGGCTGTATCTCAAGAACCGCTACAGATAGACTTCTGAATTTTCACAGATTATATATTTCTGTGGCAGCTATAACAACAAATACTAAAAACAAAATATAGGGGGGCTCCCATACAACTAATTTGATTTTTTTTGGCCTTTTATGCTTGTAATCAGTAATGGCAACATACAGGCACTTGATATATTCACAAAATGCTTAATTATATTTGTACTTTATTAATTAATAATAAAATCTAAATTTATAAATATTTAAGGGATACATACATACAAACACAAGTCTCTACATGATTATAATTTTCTAATTTTCCAGACAATGCTTCACCCTAGCAACCCGGTGCCACCCGTACTCCAGCCAGGTGACAAACCTCCTCCGCCAGCTAGCTACAATCCACAAGCAGGTAAATACTTTTATAGCCACCCCCAGTAGGACTTGGTTGGACAGGAGTAATGTGAAGTTATCACTTCACATTACTATTATACAGGGTGCAATTAAACCTACCTGCCAAATTTTTTTTGGGGCTTGGGTATCATTAGGTGAGTCCATTAAACCAATAAAAATAGGGTGTTAATTTTTTTACAATAACATATTTTATTCCGAAAAAATTGATGCACAATGGTCACTTCATAAGTTCATAATATTTACGATTACCGCTAGTACGTCGCACAGCGCGCCGAACACATCCAGTCGAAAGACCGGTTATGCGTAGGGGTAAAGCGGGGGTAACGCGCGGGGTGGGATGCGGGAGGCCCGCCGGTCACCGGCGACCGTTTAGTACCACACGTTTAGTATAGCTAACACATAATTATTTTGTTTGTCACGGCCCCCCCGGCCCTCGCGCTTTATTAGTGTCTGTTACAATGTACCTTAACCACGATCAAGTGTTTTGAAATGTGGAGGCATAGGTGGAGGTGCTACATTTTGAGTGGCGAAAGTTTACGCGGAACCCAGAGACTGTACGAGCAAGAAAGCCTTCCTTGTCTTCGTAACAGCTGATTGATGATTCTCGAATGCAGCAGCTGCAACCTGAATCTGAATCGCGAAACAATCAAAGACTCGGATTATGGACAGTTCGCACTTCGCAAGACCTGCACACGCCTAGCCAGCCTTAAAGACATGCCTCTGACGAGGTTAAAAGTGACAAAGTTGTGCTTAACAAAAATTTGTATTCTGTGTTAACAAACTTTTAAAGTCTTAAAGACGATGTGCAAAACGCGTTAGACTCTACTTAGAGCAAAACGGATTGCAGTTTGAACTAAGTTAAGTGTAGACAAGATGGAAGTAAATAAGATTTAGAGGTGGGTTGTTTTGATTTCTAATTATTAGTTGTACTGTGTAGGTACATAAGTTGATTGAATTTTTTAAATACGGCTAAATGCAAAGGATGTGGTTTAAATTTATTATAAATTTCTAAAGTGTTAATTTATCGTAATTAAAAAGTTGTAATTTTTCATTCTTTTGTATCAATTAATTTTATTCATGTGTATCAATTAATTTTATTCTAAACATACCTGTCTACGTCCTTTACATTTGACGGTCGTAAGCCCGTCAAAGTATGAAAGGAGAATTCGCAACTTTATCATAAGTTGCGAACAAGACTATATAATAACAAGAATCGGATTAGCCCTTAATCAAATTAAGCAATTGCCTAGGGCATCACGTCTGAGGGGGCACCAGAGGAGTAAAGGTTCAAAGACCGATTCTAGTTGAGAAAGATGGCCCCGTGCGAGTTTCTTACGCCGGTTTTTCTCGCCGGGTTAGTCCCCAAACCGGTGGTAGGCACCTTTAAGTTACGACGTTCGGAAAGATTTTTGTAAAAAAAAATACTCTGAATAAAAATTATTTTGATTTTAGATACGGATAGGTGGCCCACAGGCATGGATTGCTTAGGGCATCAAGTAGTCTTAATCCGTCACTGCTAGAATGTTAATGGAAGGGCGGGGCGGGGCCCGGCCGCGCATGTGTCCGTATTTTGTGGTGTTTGGTAGGATAACTTTCAGAGGCTATTTCTCAAAATTTTAGTACTGAGTGATTATTAAAGAAGAAATACGTGTATTTTTATTTTTAACAAAGATCAATATATCCAAATTTGGCAGGAAGGTTAAATTGCACCCTGTATTATTAATGCCCTTTTTATGTTACAGTGATGTCAGGGCTCCAGAGTCCTCTTTCAGATAAAAATCTTTAAGAGTAAATAACCAAAAGTTAAAGACTAAGCCAAATATAAAGTTATTTGGATTCTGACACCTTCCTTTCAAAAATCAAATTAGTAGCTAAGTAAGTGCTGAAGTAGTTGTGTGACTTTTTTTTTATTTCAGTGCAACAACCTGTACCACCTCCACATATGAACAACCCTCCACCAAACCAGTATGGAGGTAAGTCAAAGGAAACAACAATATTATAATTTCTAATTTTTTTTTTTTTCTCTATTATCTGCTATCGGCTTTCACTAGCCATTATCAGATGGTGTGTTCATTGGCAGTCACTTTTATGAGAGGTGTTCCACTGAACACTCACCTCTTTCATTACTTTAGAACGATTATTCATTCTCTTTGTTCTAGTATATGCAGACGTTTCAGTCTTCTTATGTCGTGATCCCTTAGCAGGTCCCTAGCAAGTTCATTGGTGTGATTTTCTAATCTTTTCTTGTATGTTTGTATATATTTAGATACCTCTTCGTTTATGGTGGTAATATTTAAATATTCATGTATCTCAGTGTTTGTTATGAACCAAGGTGCATTGGCTATTGTTTTCAGACATTTATTCTGAAAACGTTGTAATATGGCCAGATTACTTTTGCTTGCGGTGCCCCACAGTTGGATACCATATGTCCATATTGGCTTGATGATAGCTTTGTATACAAGAAGTTTATTGTCTAATGTCAGAGGTGATTGTCGTCCAATAAGCCAGTACAGTTTTCTAAACTCCAGATCTGCCTGTTGCCTCTTTGTTTTAATATGTGTAGCCCAGGTTAGTCTTCTATCAATGTGCATCCCTAAGTATTTCACACTGTTTTCTGGCCGTAATTTTTCTCCTCGTAGAGTGACTGGTGGACAGTCACCTTTTCGCAGTGTAAAAGTGATTTGCACAGATTTATTAACACTTGGCTTAATCCTCCACTGCTCAAGCCACTTATCTATTTTGTTTAGGTGTTCCTGCAGTTTTTGTGATGCTATGGTCGAATTTTCATCACTAGCAAGGCAGGCAGTGTCATCAGCATATGTTGCTGTGACTACATTTCTGCTACTGGGCAAGTCTGCTGTAAAAATAGAATACAGTATTGGGCCGAGGACCGAGCCCTGTGGTACGGAGGCCTTGATATCATACAGTTTTGATACTTCGTCGTCAAATTTAACTTGGAATTTTCTGTCTTCAAGATAGGATTTGAATAACATATAGTAAGAGTTAGGTAACTTGTTTTTTATTTTGAATAGAAGGCCTTTGTGCCAGACTCTATCAAAAGCTTGTTGTATATCAAGGAATACAGCAGCACAGTACTCTTTTTTCTCCAAGGACTGTCTTATTTTTCTTACTACACGATGGATTTGCTCTACTGTTGAGTGATGCTGTCTAAACCCAAATTGGTGGTCAGGAATTATATTTTCTTCATCCAAAATTGGTTTAAGCCTTCTAAGTAAAAGCTTTTCAAATAGTTTTGAAATAACTGGCAGCAAACTTATTGGTCGATAGGAGCTAGGATCAGTAGGTGGTTTTCCTGGCTTAGGTAGCATGGTAATCAGAGATATTTTCCATAATTTTGGAAAGTAATGCAATCTTAATATAGCATTGAAAAGTATTGTTAAGAATACTACTGCTTTTCTTGGTAAATTTTTTAATACTTCACCCGTTATCATGTCAAATCCAGGGGCTTTTCTTCTTCCTAGTCTTTTTATTTCGGCTGCCAATTCTTTGGGAGTTACAGATTTGATTGGTAATGACAGCTGTTGGTCACTATTTACTACATTGTTTACTTCTTCCTCAAACTCCATCATACTTGAGGTATTTGATTCGAATACTTTGCTTAGGTGTTCAGCAAAGCATTCAGCTTTATCAATTGGTTTCCTTGCCCAGTTTCCTGCTTGTGTTTTAAGCGGTGGAACTGATTGTTGTGGTCTTCTAAATTTTTTTGTTATTTTCCACAGGGAATAGTTATCCTGCTTTGTTGCAGAGAGCGAGGACAGCTGTTGCTGAAATGTAAAATTCTCATGCTCTTTTATCATTTCTTTAAGTTCTCGAGCAACCCTGTTCCATTGCCTTTTGTCTGCAGACTTTCTATAAAGTTGATATTGTCTTCTGAGTCTCCTTTTTTTCATGATTGTCTCTCGAATCTGAAGTGGTATATTTAATCCCTTATCTGTCGTTTTGACGGTAGGCGTAGAGCGCCATGCAGCTTCTTGTATTTTGTTAGTGATAATGAATGTAGCATTGTCAATGTCTTTTATGGTTTTAAGTCTGATTTTGAGATTTATTTCTGATTCTAAAATTTCACGGAATGCAGTCCAATCTGTTTTTTTATTGTATAATGTTGTATCTTGCTGCCTGTATATGACTGTTGAACTAATATTTGCTATAATTGGGGTATGATCAGATGTTGTATCGACACAATTTTCTATATCAAAATAACTATTAGATAAGCCTTTAATTACAAAGAAGTCCAAAAGGTCTGGTACCTTATTTGTGTCTGTAGGCCAATAGGTAGGCTCTCCTGTAGATAGTGTTGATAATTTCAGAGAATCTAGACACTTCTTTAGCTCACGACCCCTGGTCGTTATTAATCTGGAACCCCAGTGTGTGTGTTTGCTATTCCAATCTCCACCACATATATATTTGTTTCCAAGTGTTCTAAAGTAGGATTTAAACATATCTTCTGTAATTGTAAATCTTGGCGGAGCATAGACTGCACTTACATTGAGCGATCCTTCTTTATCTTGGACTGTGATAGTAGTAGCTTGTAGATAATCTTCTTGAAATTCACTATGTATGTAATGCTTCAAGTTGTTCTTTATTAAGACAGCAGTACCACCATGCGAGGTGCCATCTGGGTGGTTTGTACAGTAAACACAGTAGTTGTTTAGTTTGAAAGTTTTTCTATTATTTAAGTGTGTTTCAGATACAAGCATTATATCAATTTTATTAATTTCCATGAAAATTTTTAATTCATCTTTATTGGGAGTCAAACCATTAATATTCCACGCTGCTACCCTTAAACTTGTCATTTTGACTTATTTATAAGCATTGTTATAAGGTTAATAAGTGTTCCCATTTGCTGGATGAGTAAGTCTAGCTTTTCTGCTTGTTTGTTGATAGTTTCTAGCAAACAGTTGTTTATTTGGGTCAGGTAGTCTCTATCACCACCTTTATTTTTTTCCTGTCTGTTTTGATAGGAAAGGTTTGGCTGTGAACTTTTTTCACTATTTATTGGAGGATGTAAGTCTTTTACCTGGCCCCGTACAATTTCATTATATAAGGGCACGCTTGTTTGTAGTTGCGTTTGTTCTGTGCATTCAACAGGCTGATTAAATATAGTTGGTCGACTACTGGATGTATCTGAAGACACAGTGTTTGGTTTAGAAATTGTGTTTGATTGCATATTGGATGCGTTCGACGGACCCGTGCTGTTACGCTGCTTATTATGTATTAAATGTTGTTTATTTTTTCTAGCTTGGATCTCCTGATACACTTGGCATCCTTTGTAATTTGCTGGGTGACTGCCTTCACAAAGTACACAAGTGGCTGGGGTATTTTTATCTTTGCCACAATCTGTAGTGCGATGTGGGCCCGCACATTTGACACACCTATATGGCCTCAGACAATTATTTTTGGTGTGGCCATATTGTTGGCATCTTGTACACTGCACAACAGTTTTGCTTTTTCTAGGGTCCTCTATCTTGACTCTCTGATGAAAAATGTATTCAATATTTTTGACAAATTTATTATTCTCATGTGGCTCAAGATTTACAAAGAAAACATTAAATGGTTCTTTTGTACCTGGTTTACGGGCATTGACAATCTCACCTCTCACCTTGTTACCGGTTACTTCTATTGCTTCTCTTATCGCTTCTGTGGGGGTAGTGTGATGTAGGTTTTTAATTACTATTTTCTGGCATCGTTCTTCTTTTCTAGTAAAAGTATGTCCTACTAGGCCCTTATTCCTAATATGTGAGATTAAATTTTTATAGGTTTCGACTGACTTGCTTGAGATTATAAGTTGATCTTTTGAAAGTATCTTAAAGGTGTAATTATCTTTTTGCACCACTTCATTTAAGAAATCAGTAAGATCTTGTAGATTCAATATGCCATATAATACTATTGGCGGTGGCTTTGAGACTTTTTTTGGTTTTTTGTTTGTTTCGTCCGATGCATTAATACTGTTTTCACATAATTCATCACAGTTGAGCAATGAAAAGCTATTGTTAGTTTGAATTACATCTGAGGAATCTATGTTCTGTCTGTTGTTATTGAACGTTTGTTGTCTGGCTTCATGCCTTTTTGGTAATTTGTTGACACTTAGAATGTGCTCAGGCGAGCGGTTTCTTTTGTTATTGCTGTCTGGAACTTTTTGCCAAGGGACCTGACTAATTACGCATGAATTTGATGGTTGGGGTATGGCTTGTTCCGTAGCGGTCTCTTGTACCGCCGGTCGTAGGGGTTCGCTATCTGAATTACTTCGAGGTCGAGCATTGTTAAATAGTGCTTTATGAAACACTTGTTGCACTAAAGGTTTGTTTGATTGTTGTTTCGGCGTTTCGGAGGAAAACTGTTTTTCGTTCCCCATTGTGACTGCAATTTCGTATAATTTTAACCGTTTTCGTATTTCTTAACGGTATACATAGCGAAAGAGCACTATTTGTTTAGTTTTTTAATTATGATTATCAAGTTTTCACAAGATTTTGAGGTTAGTCACTATTCACTTCCGAGTTGCACTTTAAAACCAATGTTTTTTTGTGTAATTCTTATTGATCACAATTATTTACGTGTTATTTATGCAAATAAACACTATTTTTTAAAGTTTTAGGAGAAAAAGCACCAATTATTTGAGTATTTGATTTTCGTAAGTAACTGACGCGATCGCGTTCCGTTTGACAAAGACAAAAATAATTTCTAATTTAAATATTTTTATCTCTTTACATTAATGTATTCATTCCGTTTGACTATTTACTATTTTAGTAGTGCCTCCGCTGCCGGCGCCGGCTCCCAAAAATATCAGTAATGGTAACCGGCGGTAAGTTTACTGCCGGCAGCCGAGATATATTACCTGTGAAAATGCGTAAAATGCTGGGTTCCAGTGCCAGTAAACAAATTTTAAAAAGAATCTACATATTATGTATAACCTCAAATATTGGACTTTTTAACCGACTTCCAAAGGTGGAGGTTATATGTTCGGCTGTGGATATTTTAGTTTTTTGTGATGCATTTTGATCTAATGCTACCAAAAAGTTATATTTTGCAACACAGTATACCACGGTTCCGAAGGTGCTGAACAGAACTTCGGACTCCTTATACATGTTTGAGAGTTTCAGCGTTGTTTAAAGAAACAAAGGTACTTATATGCTACTATGCAGATCACATTAATCATCATCATCATCACTACCATTAAAATATGCATCCTCACAAGGTCTTACTCATACCTTATTATTGGTACTTTTCACACTCCTAAGACTGATATTTTTGTTCATTATTCTGTCATTTGACAAGCGATGTTTGCCGAATAGGCGCCGGAAACCTATTCGGCAAATATCGCGTGACTTCGGCAAACTTCGGAAAACGGCGCCGGCAGCGGAGGCACTCCCTTTGATTTAACCTCGCAGCATTTGCATTATGCCCATTCATATATTATTATGTTTTTTATTCAACAGCCCGTCCGCCCATGCAAAACATGCCGCCGATGCAGAATATGCCACCGATGCAGAATATGCCGCCGATGCAGAATATGCCGATGCAAAATATGCCAATGCAAAATATGCCACCTATGCAAAACATGCAGATGCAGAATATGCAAGGCATGGGAATGGACGTGGATCTTCGTGGGGCACCGCTGCTTGATCAGGATATGCGCAGTCTGCCGCCGGTGCCCGCGCCGCATCCCGTGCCGCCGCCGCAGCAAGACGGGTGAGTACCACAGAAGAAATAGATTTAGAGGCAGTTGACGGACCTACGTCAGTTGGTCGGGATATGTCAATTGAATATTAGTCGTGAATCGTGATCTAATAGCTGGATTTGACGTAACGCTACCAAATTACGTAGGCCCGTTATTTGCCTATGAATCAACTTCTCTGATACCACTTGATAGAGGTCACCTACGATAGAGCGCAAAGGGTCTTAGCACACAAACAATAAGCAAATAAACATATTATTATGCATCTGCTCATTAAGTTTATTTGTGGCTCCTATATTATACAGAAATATGAGTTAGTTATTGTGGTGACAAGACAATATGAGCAAAGTGTGTTCGTATAATACATAGTTATAACACCCTTTTAACCTGAATAAAATTTATGGATATCTCTATTGTTCGATTTGCTTCCTAACGTTGAGTTAAATTTGTTTCAAGAACTCCTTTAACATTGGAAACAAGGGAACCGTAAGTTACACATGCATTGTAACTTATTCTTTGTTTATGCATTTAAATAATTTTATTATTGTCCTCTTCATATTCTCTTCATTACATTTTTAATTTATTTCTGTTGTCTGGTACCTGTAACACAAGTCCTTCAGGTACTTAGCACGGGACCAGACTGACGTGGTGTGAAGCGTCCATAGATATATTATTTTTTTTTAATTGTTAATCTCACTCATTACAATTTTTTTACATTCATAGCATGTATAGTAATAGGCTACTTGACCAAATTTTTTTCTTCATGCTAATCGCTTAATAATCATTCATTATTACAAAAAAAAAAAACTAATATTTTACACAATAGAAACCCATAAAAATGTCAATTGAAAAATATGCCTTATAAATGGCGCCGAAAACACTGTCCGCCATAGTGTGACGTCATACGTTTTGTATTTTAAGCTCTCTTTATTGAACATTTTTTATATGTTAAATGGACGCGTCTAAAAGTGCCCAAAAATTATAAAAGAATCAAATAAGAAATTAGAAATCATTTCTAATGTTGAAAACTTTTGGAGAAAAAATTTGGCCATTTCATTTCCCGTCTACAATAAATGGAGATAATTTATAAAACTGATGTTTCATTTGAATTATTCAAGAAAATATATTTTACAAAACTATCTAGGCTTATTTTTATTATTTATGTACAAATAAACTTACATATAACGAGCCGATAAATAAAAGATATTAAATTAGGAATGAGATGACGTTACATCCAATTCGGAAGTACCGCAAAAGCTTTTTTGTCAGTACAAATCCTATTTTCATAAAATTATATTTTCAAATCGACTTTATTTATCAATCATAAGCTTTTATTTGATTATAAGGGTGAAATACGGTTTTCTAGGCCAAGTTCTACTAGAAATATGTATTTGTTCAATGAAATTGAATATAGGTCAATTAGCCTATTGTCAAAGGATTGTTTTAAGATTTATGTCTTTATGTGTGCGTGCGTACGTGCGTACATGTGTGCGTGTATGTGTGTTTATTGTATGTATTTATATGCAGGTCGTTTCCGCGTGATCCGCGCCTGGCGAACATGCAGTCGTTCAGCCAAGACCCGCGCGTGAGATCAAACGACCCCAGGAACCAGCCTAAACCGCCACAACGTAAGTAATTTATTTTTACATAAAATATGACTACACTACAATGAACAAAGCAGAGCGACGCAATAATACTACGACCACATTCTACATATTGGTAGTTGATGAACTTTTAATATGGCACCAATTAATTCAGTTAACGTTTAAAAAGTTATATTTTAAGTACATGATTAACAATGGGCCTGGGATGGATGGATTTCTTACCTTATTTCTTGACATGTCAATTGTCAAGTACCATCAAAGAAATTGATTCATAAGCAGTTGACAGACCTACGTCAATTGGTCGGGTTATGTCAATTCAGTGTTAGACCCAATTTCACCAACCTCTGTTTGTTAAAACGTAACAAGGCATTACTTACGGACCTTGGAAAATTAAACAGACTGTTAAAATACTTATGTCCCACAGTAAAAATTTAACAGCGGATTAGTAAATGCAATGTTAAGTGAACAACGAGTGAACAACTATCATTTCGTTCATTCTTGTTAAAATTTAAAAAAAATTAATACGACATGTTTGCTGCAATGTGTCACTTTCTTCCATAGTAGTATAATAGTAGATAATGCGACCAAATTAAAATATCACTGATCGCATACATTTGTTACGCTATAATAGTTCTTCTTAATTTACCAGGTTAATAATTATTATCTGTCAAAGCTGAAAACATGAATTATAATACAAACTTTTATTTACATATTTCGGTTTGGTAATTGTGATACAAGTTAGTATACTTGCAATGTCAAGGAAAATCCGAAGGCTGAATTTTTGGCAAAGTGAAAATAAATAATTATTCATAACTATGAAAATAATTAATAATAAGGACGTAGCGGAAACATGGCGGAAAGACTCAAAAGTCAAAACAGATTCTTTTATTGATATTGCATATTATTGTCTTTGAAAGTTGTTATTTTGACTCATATAACAGCCTGTTACACCGTACATTATCATAAATTCACCGTACATACCCTTGTTTGTTCATTAAACCAACTTTTAAGGCAGAGTCTACTCCAACGCACTCTGACATTGGCGATTCACAAAGGAGCCATAAATAAAAAGAAGATGATAACAGCCTGTTAAATATTTAACGGACCTCCATAGCAGGAATTAAATTTAACACCGTGTTAGGTGATTTAGCCCCAATTTCACCAACGTTAGGGCATGGTGGAACGCTCGATAGCTCTAACAGGCCATTAACTGATCTAATAAGCCATTATTTATTTAACATTGCTTGATGAAACTGGGTCTTAGTCGCATAGATAAAGTATTATAGTATAGATGTAGTCTTAGCCCATCGCGTGGCCATTTTGTGCTTATTTTCATACAAGTAGTGTGCGTTTATTTTCTTGAATATTTCTTTTTGTCGATTATGACATCGATTAACTATAGTTCAAGTGATAAGAATCCGTAAACACACGTAAAAAGCTATGCAATTTTTATAGCCAAATTATTAATTGATGTGACATTTTTAGCACTAATGCCTTATATAGCACGAATAAGGGATTAATAAACTTATAAATTATCTTTTTTGCTTACAAAAATAACGACCGAAAAGCCCAAAAAACGTTGTTTAAAACTTACGTATTTAATGTTAAATCCACGTGTTTGAGGCATTCTTTGGCCATTCTTATGGTTTATTATTTAGCGGAACCACAAAACTCAACAATATCTAGCATTAAATGTTCACTAAAAACCTTTATTAACACTTTTATTACATGAAATATGCAGACCGACTCCTAGTAAGTAGGACTTGACTATGTCAGCATTTGTAAAGGCTTCTATATATCTACACTACTATTATAAAGAGGAATGATTTGATTGTTTGTTTGTCTTGAATAGGCTTCGAAACTACTGGACCGATTTGAAAGATTCTTTTACCATTGGAATCCTACATTAATTCTGCTGAACATAGGCTAAATTTTATTTTGGAAAAAAATAGGGTTCCGTAAGATATTTGGGATTTTCGGACGCAAGGTGTAAAAAATCAACCAGAAATGTTACTTTTTTCGCGTACGCTGCCTAAACTATAAAATATAGAACCATAAAATGTTCTAAGTAATTGTAGATCTTTTAAATATCTACAAAAAAGTCCGCGACACACTACACCTATCTATGTTGAGTGAGGCACAATAACCATTTTTTTATTAAAAAATCTTGAAATGTTTTTGGACTACATTTAAATGCCTTTATTTTACTCATGGCATTAATTCTTATCAAAATAAATTATTTCATTACTAAGTACAGTTAATGTAGATAATATTTGGTCTTTGAATGATTAAAATTGGACGTTTGGTTTTAATGTTATGGCGAAATTAGTAGGTATCGATCTACGAAAATAATGTTTTACTCATGGTCAACTATACGTTGGCCTATCCCGAGTTGGAGCTGCTGATAATCAATTTATTTTGCTGCCACAAAATAAAACAACATCAAATATCGTTTACAGGAAAGCTTTAACCCAATTTTAATGGAATCTTTTATGCATTTAAGATGTAGGTAAGCATAAAATAATAAAGCATACAACTACAAAAAAAAACATAAAATACTTTAAACAAAAAAAATACATTTAGAAATTGCAAAATAGTATAAATAATAGTATCTTCTGTAGGTAAGGATAAAATAATCAAACATAACACTTAAAATATAAAAAAATTACAATAAAAATGTGTATAATAATTATAATATAGTAGTTACAGGCTAAATAGTGTAAACCATTTTTATGTTCTGCTTAACATAAAGATTGACTAAGAAATAAAGATTAAAAATCAATGTCCACCCGTGCGAAGCCGGGGCGGGCCGCTAGTATTATGTAATTATAATTCTTTTTACCACAGAACAAATGCCTCCTGGCATGCCGAATGCTGCTCAAGCAAGGACTATCCAAGGAATTCCATCAGGAGCGTCAGACCAAGAAAAGGTAAGACTTTTAAATCGAATTTGGTCTTAAAAGCAGAAAATATACATGGTGAAATAAATATGCTTTAAAAATAGTTTTTGCAGACGAAAAAACAAGTTTCATGCATATTTTTTAATAATCACATACTAATGTATTGCTTTAAGCTGCGCGTCCACTGGATCGGAATCGGAGCGTACAGAAAAGACGGAACGTCGTCATTTACGAAATGCCGGTGCGTCCACTGCAATCGCATTCAGCATCGGCAATTTAGTTATTCTTAGTCCGTCATAGCCTGTTAACGTGCATTTACATTATGGAGGATAGTGACGAGGATATTGTTGTAATTCGCCGTATTTTATCAGAACCACTTTCATTCATTATATGCCCAATTTCATCTCAAATATTGTCTCTCCTCAGTTGGTGTTGTTATAATAATATTGATGTTTTAGATTGTAAAGTTCTTCATATTATTTTTCCACTAAAGTAATTAAAATAATCGCCCTTAATCGTGAATAAGTATTTAGGTGTAGCCGTCGCGTCGTCGTAAACACGTCAGAACTTGAAACCTTGGGAATCCGAATGACGCGTTCACTGCAGCGGATGACGTCATCGGCATTAATACCGGTCTCAGCCCTCAGGCGCAGAAAATCCAGTGGACGCAATACCATAGAAATCAATACAAAGCAACAGATCCGTACGCTGCGTACGCTCCGACTCTGATCTAGTAGATACGCAGCTTTACAGAGAAGTAAAAATCATTAATTTTTGTTTGCAGGCCGCGCTTATTATGCAAGTACTGCAGTTGTCGGACGAACAAATTGCTCTGCTGCCTCCGGAGCAAAGAGCCAGTATACTTATGCTCAAAGAGCAAATCGCTAAGAGCACTCAACAGCGTTAATTTCTATTACTACAACTAAAACAGTATATTAAAATGTATATGAAAATATGATAATTGATAATTAAATATAGATAACATACATAGCTGTCTTATTTACATAACATATCGCACCTACGGTGCAATAATGTCACTTATGCAATTTTTTTCAAAACTTAACTGATTATGAGAAAATACTCCAAATCCACCGCTTTACTTGGTGCGTTATTGTCATTTGTGTAGTACGCAAACTGTCCACGTGAGGGCATTAGTGTCGTTACGGTTTTGGCGCGAATCTGGACGGCACTGGGAGAAACAACGTTTCATCGTTCAGTTGCGCGCGGCCCCCCGCACGAGTAGTTGTCTTCTGGAGCTACAACGTTACTAAGGTAATTGTGACAATTATTTTTTATGTTTTTGGAGCAATAACGACACTTGTGTAGTGAGGTAGTGAAGTAATGACGTTGTTTCCCCAATATTTGTGTTTCATGGTGTAAAGTTTAACGTTATATTTACACTTGTGACGATATTGCTCCAGTATAGTAGGATTATTGTTTTTGATATAAAAAAATCAGTCAATAATTTATCGTTATCATATTTTTTTATTGAGCACCTATTTATTATCATTATTTTGTATTTTTTTTTAGAATGAACCAACGCGGCAAACACCTAGTGCTACTTGCACTTTCTGATGGCAACAAAAACTCGATTGAAGTTCAAAATTTAGCCAATTTTACAATGTTACCTTATTCAGAAACAGAAAATGCATTGTCTATTACAAATTCCGAATGTCCAGTATCACCATCCAACCTAGAAGACCCAACAATAACTACTCCAGAGCAGCATGACACTACCTTCGAGAACCACGGTACCTCTCCATCTATTTTATTTGCGACTAATAAATCGTATGAACAAGAGGGTATCGACTTTCAAACAGGCGATTTCTCCGGCACTGATTCAGGAGATGAATACAGGCCTGGCCCTCGTTCAAGATCGTCTTCATCCAGTAGCTCCAGTAGCTCTAGTAGCAGTTCCAGTGATTCTCCTGCAGAAAACAATAATTCTAATAATGAGAGTCTAGTTCACGAGTATAACCAACCAGCGGAAACGATAACTAAACCGAGAGGCAAAAAGCGTACGCGTAATCCAACGAACTGGAAAAAAAATGTTGCTAAGCGATTGAAAAACTCTGGAAAAACGTATATCTCAATAAAAACCAAAAAACTAAATCAAAGTAAAACAATAGGACCTACATGTACAACTAAATGTCGGTTGTCCTGTGCTGCTAAATTTACTGAACAAAAAAGGACGGAAATCTTTGAGTCTTACTGGAAGTTGGAGAGTTTAGAGAGGCAACGGGGTTTTTTAAACACCTGTACAAGACCACTAAAATGTGCTTACCGCCGCATAAAGACTGACAAAAGGTATGACAGAAAAGCAAACAACGCATTTTACTTGCTGAATGAGAATAAAGAAATCCGCGTCTGTAAAACTTTTCTCATTAACACTTTGGGTATCACACAACGGGTTATACGGACTGTTATCGACGGCAGAGCTCAGAATGATGGTTTCATTCCACCTGATCAACGAGGAAAACACGGAAAACAATGTACCTTGGGACCTGAAGTTATACAAGCAGTAAAGGATCATATCGAATCAATTCCAAGGATTGAGAGTCACTATCTCAGGGCTAGTACTAGCAGACAATTTATTGATGGGGGTTTGACAGTGGCAGAACTACATAGAAATTATTCAGAAAGTCAGAAACAACAGAACAAGCCTATTGTGAACTACGACGCTTACTCACGAATTTTCAACCAAGATTTTAACATTGGATTTTTTAAACCTAAAAAAGATCGGTGCGATGAGTGTGAAGCATACGAAAATGCCTCTGAAGAAGAAAAAAATAAATTACGTGATAGTTTCAAACTGCATCAAGAAGAAAAAAGCTTAAGTAGACTTGAGAAAGAAAGGGATATGAAAAGATGTCATGAACCTAATAACAACACAATTGTTTTCACCTATGACTTACAAGCGGTGTTACCATGCCCTGTTGGCAAATCAAGCTCTTTTTACTACAAATCAAGACTGAATTGTTATAATTTAACTATATCTAATGCAAACAAGCAAGAAACCACCTGTTATTTTTGGCACGAAGGGTTGGCCAATAGAGGAGCCATTGAAATAGGGTCGTGTGTGTATAAATACTTAGAACAGATTGCATTCGAAAAACCAGGCTGCGATGTCATTATTTACTCTGACAATTGCTGTGGTCAGCAAAAAAATAGATTTGTTTTTGCTATGTACTACTATGCAGTGACTCGCTTAAATATTAACTCCATTCAACACAACTTTTTGATTCGAGGCCACACGCAGAACGAAGGTGATGCAGCTCACTCTGTAATAGAAAAATCTGTGACTAGAGCCAAAAATGCTGGATGTATTTATGTACCCGATCAATACATTTCCCTTATCCGTGGGGCCAAAAAAACTGGCAAACCGTTTGTAGTAAACGAAATGAACTTTAACGATTTCTTCGATTTGAAAGCACTTGAAGAGAACATAAACTTTAATATGGCGAAAAATGTCAATGATCGTGTTATCAAGACCGGTGATATCAAAAGTATTAAATTTAGCAAAAATTCTGAAAATTACCATTATCGAACCACATACAAAACGGATAATTGGGAGGAAGCAAAAGCTATTCTTCAACCCAAAAAATTACGCGGCAATAGAGGCAATCGAAAAATAGACGAAATTACATTGAAGCAAGCTTACAACAACAAAATACCAATTTCAGAACGTAAAAAGCGTGATTTATTGCAATTATTGGAAGCTAATCTTGTGCCAAGATACTATGAAAGTTTTTATAATGATTTAATTTAATTTTTGTATTTTACCTTAAGCTTTACCAAGCCTGTGATTCTAAGTTTAAAGTAAACAGTTATTTTTAGTAGGTCTAGGATAAGTGAAGTAATTGGTATGTGATACCTACTGTTGATTCATTTATTAATTATATTTAAATAAGGGTACAATGACTGTGATTCATAGATTAATCAATAGTTAAGTTCTATGGATAATTGCAATTACGAAGATGTTGAACGATTCCCAATTCCAAATTAACCCCCTGGTTAATTTGGAATGGGGACGATTGTTCAAGTTTAGATAGTAAGAAGATAATCTGCCATTAAAAAGTCTGATTAGTATAAAAGTTACTATTTAGAATTCAGAAATTTTGTTACTTTTTTTTGTTATTTGAATAAATATTTTTAGAAATGCATGATGACGTGTTTTATTTGCTTTGACATAATTGACCGATAAATTATTTTCTAGACCCATAACGTCACTTCTGCGAGGGTTGTAATTTTTAGACGTTTATATCTTCATAACAGTAAACAGTGAAATGTTTGCTTTTATGTTAAAGTAAGGTTTAATAGTTTATTTTAGATATTATCAACTTATTTTTTTAGTCGAGTAATACTATACAATTTAATAGGATGTTCAATTTTCAAACGCTTCTCCTGAAAAAATACGTTAGATACATAAGTGACGTTATAGCACCGTAGGTGCGATATTATTACGTGCAGATATGATAAACTTGACTCTTGACCGAGTAAGTTCCAATGCTACTTAGATGCCGGTTACATCAATCGACATCATAACGAAGGTCGGAAATGTTACTTTTTATTTGCGCCGCGCCGAAACTTTTTGTTAATTTGCTCTTTTTGTTCGCGATTTATAGCGGTTAGATTGAATTTTTTTTAAATGAAATAAGGGGGTAAACGAGCAAACGGGTCACGGAAAGCAACTTCCGTCGCCCATGGACACTTGCAGTGCAGCATCAGAAGAGCTGCAGGTGCGTTGTCGGCCTTTTAAGAGGGAACAGGGTAATAGGGTAGGGGAGGGAAGGGAAGGGAATAGGGTAGGGGATTGGGCCTCCGGTAAACTCACTCACTCGAAAAACGAAACAGCGCAAGCGCTTGCAGTGAATCTTAGGTACCTACCTCAACTTGCTTCTCCGTCCTATATGTGCTAGCAGTCGCGGCCGCTCATGCGTCTATCGTCGCTTCGTCACACACACATCGTCCAATGGTATCGTCTCAAGCACGATTCACGAAGCACTACGCATGTGCGGCCGCAGCATTAAAGTTATTACTTATTTAAATGATTTATGATTTTATGAATATTATCATGTTATATTAACACTTACGAAAAACCAATGAAATAAAAGTATATGTAACAACTAACAGGTTACAAGTAGGTCAAGTACGCGATAGTTTTGAAGCAAAACCGATGATAATAAGTATTGCGTGTACGTGCATCGGCATTCGCCTCTAACCACTCAATTAACGAATGATTTCTGATTCACTAATTATTAACTTTCAGTGTCCAAAGTAGTGACTACTGACTAGTGAACTTAGGTTCTACCTTATTGTTATTAGTAATTTTCCTTTGTTTCTTGCCGTGGTTTGTCGCCCGTATAATATATTTTTATTCTGTGGTGAAACATCTGTCGTCTCTTGCCTGACATTTATTTGACATTTGACGTCACTCGTGAGCAAGCTCGTGAGACTTCCTGTGATTTCGCAGTTTTTGTTTCGCATTTGCGACTTGTTGCGGTGGACCGGGTGGACCGTGGAAGTACAGTGCGTTTAAAAATTTTGTGTCGAATTTTTATTTTTTAAAAGTGCTCCATATATTTGAGCAGGTAAGCAAACCGTACTTCGTTTTTGAAGTAGATAATAATCTTAATTTTATTGCATAAATATTGTAGAGTCAGTAATTTATTTACAATAAAATAAATAAATATTTATAAAAACTGAAATAAGCTGAATATTTTTTGCATAGTTAGCACGTACTCAGTACTACGTTGTATAATAATATCAAGTGCCATAATAATTATTTCTTATTGTATACGAAAGCGCTTAATCCGGTTTATTTTTGTATGTAACTTATTGAATAATAAGAGATCTAATGCTTAATTTCCTATGATTCATATTATGCTAAGTCTATTTTATTGATTTGTCATAGATCTCAAACTATTAATCTATCTTCAATTTAAAACTTCTAAATTAAATAAAAAATAGATACAGGAGCTACGCATCTTTCCCGCTTACCATAAGGCGATCTGTCAGCCCATTTGCCCACCTCTATGGTTCATACTTGGTAAAATGTTGTTTTACAATTCAAGTATTTTAGCTTCTATGGATATTTTAGGTAGAGTTATTTGTGTATTTTCCTGAACTCACTTCTGGCTAACAGCCTAATACGTGTTTTGGCAAACACAACATTTGAAGTCGACTCATACCATCTATTACTGTAAACTCAGTATACTTACGAAAATCTTCCAATGTATGAGTGGACGTATATAGTGGTCTTACAATGTATAATATTAATTATTATTAGATATTATAATTTGTATTAAGTATCTTATTGACTAAGCCAAATGGGTTAGGTCAAAGGGGATAAGATAAAGACACGCTTAACCTACCTATGTACAAGTTATAACATAATATAATTATTATTCTAACCCCTTATGTACTAGTTACATTATTTGGGGAAGTCGAGTATAATATGATATACACCGACGATACGAGACGATACAGAATTACCTGTCTGGGCCTGGCCAGGAGGGTCAAGGGTCATTTTGATTCCTACTTAGACTCAATAATAATTAATGTAGGTATAACATGGTAGGTATAACTTTTCTGGTTATTTTATAAGTTATAACCAATGTATGAGTTCTCACTTCTTAGCGATTCCTCTGAAAGTTTATTCCTCGGAAATGAAGTCTGTAAGTGATTGAGATAATTTAAGATGTAACCAGACGTAAACGATCATACAAATTACCTATTCACGTGCTAGACACTTAGAATTGTATTTTAGCATTGTTGATAGTTTTAACTCTAAATTGTAATATGTTTCATTCAAAAATAAATAATTATTATTTCCTACCAGGCCATGTGGAAGGTGCTAATACTATCGTTGAGTCTGCTCAACTTGTACGGCGAGTGCAAATGGCACGATGAGCGCCGGAGCAGCCATCACAGACAATATGAACAGCTGAAGACGAATGAGATTGCTACAAATGCCCCCGCTCCACCTGATCACACTAAGTTAGTTCAGATGGCAAGATATGTGCTGCACAACTCTGGTAAGTCATTGAATTCTTTTGAAGTTCAGGGCTGTTTAAGGGCACAAAATATGTCTGTCGGTATTTTGTACGACCTTTATGTTACCTTAAAGGTAAAACTCAAGAATATGTACCTTATAAGGAAAAAATCTTCTACTTAGGTAAATTTTACCAAAAATTGAATTATTGTTAATATTTAAAACACTAGCTGTTGCCCGCGACTTCGTCCGCGTTAGCAAAGTAGATCACATCCCAAGTATTATTTATTGAACAAAAATATTCAATGTACAGAATTGACTTTCCTACGATTTTATTATAATATATAGATATTCCGCGCGGCTTCGATTGCGTAATTTAAGAATTTCACGCAACCGTACATTTTTCCGCAAAAAAAATAGCCTATGTCCCTTCACGTGGTCTATTCTTCATGTTTGCCAAATAACATAAAATTTGCTCTAGTAGTTCTTAAGATAATAAGCCCTTTCAAATAATTTCCCCCCGTTTTTTCCACATTTTCCTCTATTTATTCGCTCTTATTAGTCATGGCGTAATAAAATACAGCCTATAGCCTTCCTCGATAAATGGGCTATCTAACATTGAAATAATTTTTCAAATCGGACCAGTAGTTCCTGAGATTAGCGCGTTCAAATAAGCCCTTTCATATAATTATTAATTTCCCACATTTTTTCCACATTTTCCTCTATTTCTTAGCTCCTATAAGTTTGAGCGTGATAAAATATAGCCTATAGCCTTTTTTGATAAATGGGCTATCTAACACTGAAATAATTTTTCTAATCGGACCAGTAGTTCCTGAGATTATCGCGTTCAAATAAGCCCTTTCAAATTATTTTTCCCCCATTTTTTCCTCCATTTCTTCGCTCCTATTACTCTTAGCGTGATAAAATATAGCCTATAGCCTTCCTCGATAAATGGGCTATCTAACAGTAAAAGAATTTTTAAAATCGGACCAGTAGTTCCTGAGATTAGCGCGTTCAAACAAACAAACAAACTGCAGAATTATAATATTACTATAGATTATCGCTTTATGCATAAGGTAAGCTATATTTATTTAGGTATTTAATTTTGCAGCATGGGCTTCTATCGCTACGATATCCACGCTACCAGCGATCGAGGGATTCCCGTTTTCAAATGTTAAATCTATTGTTGATGGCTCACTAGCAAATTCTACTGGTGTTCCATACTTCTACATGTCACCTCTGGACTTCACTGCTCGTGATTTGACGGTAAATGTATAATTTAATACTTTATGATATTAAATTCTTATAAGTCATCTAGTTATGCTGATAAATCATTTTCCACTTGGGTTTTTTACAGAAAAACAGCCGCGCCACAGTTCTCGTTTCATTGGAAGAGACTAGATACTGCGATACTCAGAATTGGGACCCGGAAGACCCTAGATGCACTAGACTCATGCTTTCGGGCAAGATGAAGAAGGTATACATTTTTTGTTCAATACTTTTGTTAACCGTGACCTAATAATATATTGTGTAGATTTGCAATTACTTAACATTTTAAGCAGATAATGCCAATACGTTCAAATCATCACGTCCGCTTTATCATCTAAATACTGATAAGGTTTACCCAAACAAAAGATAATTTATAAGTCGCTTTTGTTCTTAAAACTTTAACAGAGACCTTTCTTATCTAACGACCCGTTTATTTACAGATCAAGGAAGGAACGCCGGAGTATAATTTCGCGAAAGGAGCTTTGTTTGAAAGGCACCCAGACATGGCTAACTATCCACCAGGTTTGTTTCTTATCCTAATCCACCATAAAAGTAAGGACCTGTCTTTTATCGAGTAGGTAATAGGTATATTCCTTCTCGTTTCTAAAGTAGGTAATAAAAACAGCTGATATATCGCTTTAGATGTTAATAATAATAAGGAAATCCTTATTATCCGTCAAACCACGTAGTATCCCTGAAGTCTGAACTCAGTAAAATCTACTTACGTATCACAAAGCACAAACACGAAAACGTACTTTTGAACACCTAAAAAGTGAAATATAGGTAACTATAGGTATGCATTTTTCTGTAACTTTGAATTTCTAGTATTTTATCTCTCGAATTTCACAGCTCTAACAAATTACATACTTAGATAAAAATAAAATCTCATTTATCTTTTTCTAAAAGATAAATTGGATTAGTAATATCGACGTCGATAATTGTTTGCATCTACAATTCTACAAACATAGGTAGATTAATAAGTCTAGACAGCCAGCTGTTGCATTGGTATTCAAGATTTTGTCGTAAAGTAATAAGAGACATCAACAATTATTAATGCAACATATAAGGAACAGGTGCATTGTATTAATTACAAATTAATTTAAGTAGTACTTTAACACTCGAATCTCGATACATAGAAACAAAAAAGTGAGTGCGAAGCCGATTACGAAGAAATAGCCCGCCATTTTTCCGCAACATTTTTGACAACACCTCGAAGCTCGTGGTGCGAAATTTTAACCGACTTCCAAAAAAGGAGAAGGTGAAGACAAAAGAAAAAACGGCAAAGTAATCGATGAACATTTATGTTCAACGATTACTTCGCCGTTTGAAAATCGATTTAAAAAAAATTTACGAGAATATTTCTAAGAATATGTAGCTGACTGTACTTTTAGAGTAAAATATTTTATTATTAAAAGTATTTAATAATAAAATAATTATTGATTTATTGCAACAATCTTGATAATTTTTATCGTATTTGTTGCATCATGTTTGATTCTTTATTCTATAATATCTAGGTTTGATGATAAACGCCGATTTTTGCTTTGTTATGTAAGTACATGCAAATGATAAACAATGTCATAAGGTCAATATAATTTCAGACCACGACTGGTTCGTCGCTAAGTTGAAAATAGCCCAAATCGCGATGGTGGATTGGTTTGGGGGAGCCAAGTATGTTCCGGTGAAGGATTATTTGGCCTACAACTATACGACGATGGATGTTACAAGCCTTGGGGTTACACTGCGGTAACACATTTAACAAAAAATATGCTTAGATTTAAATGTATAAAAATGTAAAATGAGGAATATATTTTGTTACTTAAAGGCCGTTTTATTTTCCATAAAATAATTACTAGTTCTGAAGATACCTAAGTGCACCTCTTAGCTTCTTGTAATTTGTAAATTCTGCAACATCATCATTTTTGAAAAGACCGCGCCTTTATTTCGAAAATCGTTAGGCATCCATTACACGCTCAAGCGACAGTCAATTCCGTCAATCATGAATTATGTTTGACTGATGGACTGACGAATGGTAATTGGTATTAGACGGTCACTCAATTCTCTTCAGTTTTTTGTCAGTCAAAGTAAAAAAAATCAGGTATACGTTTCTAATTTTTTTCCTATTTTGTCAGATGTGACAACACTCACTCAAAATTTGTGACTAATGAGTGATGGTTGCATAAAGCAAAATATCCAGATTTTCGTCAATCAACTTCATGCAAC
The DNA here is from genome assembly GCF_905147365.1 of Aricia agestis. NCBI lineage: Eukaryota > Metazoa > Arthropoda > Insecta > Lepidoptera > Lycaenidae > Aricia > Aricia agestis. Next base: position 11,242,102 of record NC_056408.1, on the reverse strand, counting down.
CGTCTGTCACGCACTTACACGGTAGGTTATCCATCAGTCACACGCGCGTAAACGCGCGTACTCGAGATACTAGAGCTACATTTAACCCTACACGCGTTTCCTTACTCGCGCGTAAAACGCGTGCAATGAGCGGGAATGTGGTAAAACTGACACCAAAACCTACCGTGTAATGGATGCCTTAAGGCTCTGTTCATACACTTCAAAGGAAGTGGAATTGTCGCCACGACAATTTTTAGACACACGTGACACGAGATGTATGCGTTTTCTTCGCACGAAGACGAAATTTTTACGAGTTTCGTATGGGTCGCACGACTCGGTCGCGTAGATTCGTAGGTATATAGCTGTCGCCCCGCGACCGGTTGCCGGTCGCAGTCTCGAGTCGTGGTCTCTCGTCGCGGTCGTCTTGATTCGAATGCTATCTTTAAGTAATTTGGTCACCTTAAGGAGGCCCATTCACGGCAGGACTGCCGTGCAGTCCATCCGTGAATGGGCCTCACTGATTGGTTCACACTCGGTGTTTCCGGCCGGCAACTCACATTGAATTGACTTAAGCCCATAAAGCTTAAGCCGGACCAAATGAGGTGGTCCATCAACTGCCTATGAATAAATTTGACGACCTCTGTGGCTCAGTTGGTGGGCTGTTGGTAGCTCAAGCCGGGGGTCGCGGGTTCGAATCCCGCCGAAGGAACAAAAGGTTTTTAATGTTCCCGGGTCTGGATGTGTATTAAATATGTGTATCATGTAATAAAAATCTTAAATATATGTATAGTATAAAAGTATTAAATATATTTCCGTTGTCTGGTACCCGTAACACAAGTCCTTCAGGTACTTACCACGGGGCCAGACTGACGTGGTGTGAAGCGTCCATAGATATTACTATTACTATTTCTTCGATGGTACAATAATAAGTAAGTTGCACCAGAGTTGCACCCAACTTATTCATAATGCTTATTTTATGAATATAGCGTTTCAACGCTTTTTATTAGTTACAGAAATAATAAAAAATAAAAAAAATCGCAAGAGGAGATTAATTTAATATACCTAATATGTTCGTAAAATTTATATACAACTAGCTGTTGCCCGCGACTTCGTTCGCGTGGACTTCAGTTTATAGCGCGCGGTGTCAATAAAATTGGTGTCAAAAGCTTTTTAAAACCCTGGTACCCCTTAAATCAAAATACCCAAAACAGCCGTGTAGTGTGCACATAATAGGATTTTTTTTAATTAAACTTTTTTATACCTTTTAAAGCTTATTTAGCTTTACACAACTTAGCTGCATAATGCATTACACAACTTTAGCTTTGCCCAATAGCCAATACCCATAGGCCATAAACTATTTAGTATTTATTATTGGTAGGAAATTGTTTCTGATTTCTATGTTGGTACGTAAGTTATTTAATAACATGTAAACAATCGAATGAATCGAAATATTAACTCAACATGGTACCACCTCTTATAGAAATACATATGAGCAAGCGATAGCGCGATCTAGGCGACTCTTGGCGCCATCTGTTCCAGTTTTTGGAACTAACTTAATTTGAACAAATTTACACATAAACACCCCCTTACAACCCCTTTTTCCAGTAAGAAGTAGCCTATGTCCTTTCTCAGGCTTTAGACTATCTGTGTACAAAATTTCATTACAAACGGTTCAGTAGTTTTGGCGCTGTTGTTTTTGAATTTGACATCTAAGTTGGTAGGTGAGTTCTTAGGTAATAACGTGTATAACAATCGAAAGAATCGAAAATCGGACTTAACATGGTACCACCTCTTATAGAAATACGCATGAGCAAGCAATAGCGCGATCTAGGGGACTCTTGGTGCCATCTATTTTGAGTTTTTGGAACTAACTTAATTTGACCAAATTTACGCATTTTCACCCCCTTACAACCCGCTTTTCCAGTTAAAAAGTAGCCTATGTCCTTTCTCAGGCCTTAGACTATCTGTGTACAAAATTTCATTACAATCGGTTCAGTAGTTTTGGCGTGAAAGCGAGACAGACAGACAGACAGAGATACTTTCGCATTTATAATATTAGTATAGAACGTGTACAACAATCGAAAGAATCGAAATGTCTAGCATAACATGGTACCACCTCTTATAGAAATACGCATGAGCAAGCAATAGCGCGATCTAGGGGACTCTTGGCGCCATCTATTTTGAGTTTTTGGAACTAACTTAATTTGACCAAATTTACACATTTTCACCCCCTTACAACCCCCTTTTCCAGTAAAAAAGTAGCCTATGTCCTTTCTCAGGCTTTAGATTATCTGTATACAAAATTTTATTACAATCGGTTCAGTAGTTTTGGCGTGAAAGCGAGACAGACAGACAGACAGACAGAGATACTTTCGCATTTATAATATTAGTATAGATATAGATAACAACGAAATAAAATAGAAAGAAATAGGTTTTAAATATTAATTCATTAATACATTATCCATATTAAGGGCCTGTTTCACCACTTTCTGATAAAGTGCCTAATAGGCTATTTACTTTTTTGACAGATTCTCCATACTTGATCTGTCAAGTTAATTGGTGGATAGCCTTATCAGGAAGTGGTGAAACAGGCCCGTAGTATTTATAATAATATGTATCTATCATACAAATTACAACCCAAACATTTTATGCTGCGTTTCTATGTTTGCCAAGGCTTGGCAAGCACCCACAAGGCACAAGCGTCCACAAATCTCGCTTGCCATTTGGAACTCGTTTACACGCTTGTGAATGCGTCAGTGTATTACGTACATCCAAGCATGGCGGACACCGAACTTGTGTCGGCTATTACGTTTTACCTTTCTGAAAGCGTCGCGCGCGTTTGCCGCAAGCGCCCTTCTGTGTCCAAAAACTGATACAAGCGCGGCGTCCACAAGCTCACGCAAGCCAAGCCAGATACTCTCTTTACACGGTTGTAGTTGTGGACGCTGGTTAAGCCTTGGCAATCATAGAAACGCAGCATTAGGATTTCGAATTTGCTATTTTTACACACTTTATATTTAAACTGTAGGAAAAGTATATTGCTTTGATAAGCTTTTTTTCTTGAAAGCAATATAAAGGAAAAGTTTATCTAAGCAAAATATATTGTGTTTAAATATGCCTAATGCCTATCCTACAATATTATATTATGAAGTGTGTAAAAAAAGCAAATTCGCCATCCTAAAATATATTGCTTTCGAGAAAAGATACAAGTAATAATTATTATTATTATTCTTATAATACAAATATTTAACATACAGATCGAAATAAGCACCATTATTACTTTAAAGTTTTATTTATCTACAAATTTTGTGCTTTGTAATATAGGATGTATTGTTAAATTCAGATTTAAATATTTAACCCAACATTTGGCAGTATTGTGTGAGTTATAAGATTTATAAATATGATAAACTTTTAGTACTCTATGATTTATTCTTTAAGTTTATAAAGACCATACCAATTTATTATTTTCTGTATAAAATCCCTATCAAAGCCGTATTAAAAATACCACCAAAGAAATAGATTTATAGGCAGTTGACGGACCTACGTCGTTTGGTCAAATAATGTCAATTCAAGATAAGTCGTGATCTGTTGATAGCATAAAGTTAATATACCTAGCAGAATAGAGCAACAATCTCGAGCTGTCAAACGAAACCGAAATTGGTTTCATCTGTGTGTAAAAATATGTGTACGTAATACGTATACACTTACACAAGCATGATTGAACATGATTTCTATGAGATTAAATTGTCAACGTGAGGCAAAAAAAAAGAGTGCTCCTGTCATGTATCACACGTCTCTTTTTACCACCATAGTGACATCTCTCTTGCTCAGGCCTTTGTTTTTCTATTCCGCTGGGTTTGACATAGCTCAACCAAACTACGAAAGGTCCATCATCTGCCTATGAATCTATTTCTCTGATAGTACATATAATAATTATTATTATTTACAGTAATTGGACTTTTCCATTACAATGAGCGCAGGATGCTACTGGTGGCGTAACATTGGAGCTGTTGTTATAAGCGTGATGCACCAATGCGTTAACAGGATCTTCGTTCACTTTCTTCACGTCTACTGGCATTGCCATTGCCTGAAATAACATTAAATATGACTCGAAATGGTTTTTGGGAACTTAAGTTTTCCAAGTAAAATTGTACTACCATAAAATATTATTTGGAATTTGGAAACTTAATAAAGCAGTTACAGTATTTATCAAAATGAAGGTCACAACTCCTTTTAGCATTTTTTTGTCTCTTATTTTTTTTTGTATAATATACTATACAATATAAGAATCTACTTTACATAATCTTAACAAAGCGAAATAAGTTCATAACATACCTCTTCTGCAAATTTTTCGGCTTCTGTAGTTGTCACTAGTCCGTCCAAATGCCCAACATCTTGTTTTTCAACTGAGCTAGATATATTCTCAGATAACTTTAAATTTACTGATGCTATATCCAATATATTCGCCGAATGTGGTATTGAAGTATTAAAGTTAAGGTTACCAATCGGTCTAGGGGAAACTTTATTTGCTCCCATATACTCAGCTATGGCTATACTCTCCAGCCAGTTGTCATGAAGGCGGTATAGGTTTTTGTATGTGCATGTAGTCATCTCCCTAACTCTACACCGCTCATCAAGTAATTGTTTGATAGCCTGTTCCAATTTCAAAGTCTTCTCATTTAATATTTTTTTACACGAAGCTAATTCTTCTATCATTAAACTGAAACGTAAAATATGTTTATAAGATAATGGTGTAGTGCAGGGTTTCCTTCCTAACCTTTTCTTTGACTGGGACCACCCCAATATTTGTCTTCTTAACAGGGACGACTATGAACTTTAATAAAGACTCAATATGAAATTACATAAAAAGAAAAAAATTTGCTCTTCCAGTATTCATTGATTTCCAATATTTCATTTGATGTGATGAAATAGCTTACCTGCTAGCTAAAAATTTACTTCTCCACACCTCGCACTGTCCAGCTAGCCATTCAGTTTGTTCCTAAAAATAAAAGTTAATATTTAATAAGAAACCTAAATGAATGTGAATAATCATGAGACAAAAAATATTATAAAATATACCTGATGAGTAGATAGATGTTGGGAGGAGTTGAGCAGGGCATCAGCTAAATGTTTCTTATCCTCATTAAGAGACTGGACTTGTACTTCTAGATCTTCACCCATTGATGCCACTAACATTGTTTTAAGTTCCTTGTTTACCTAGAAACATCAATTTTAATTTCAAGACACTTTATTTACAAACTTAAGTTTGCTTTGCTTCTAAATGATAGAAGAAATTTAAATTATCTGACATCAATGAAATTAAAATGGTGATGTATTTCCAACAAAATATGTAGCGACAATAGAAACTGCCAATTTTTTATATTGTATATAATTATGTATCTTTAAAAGAATGAACCACATAGGTATCAAACATTACCTGGACTTGTTGTTTTAATTGCTCCTTTAGTGATTCATTTTCTTTATGTAGCTCATCAAGCCTAATTTGCATTTGGTTTTCACTGTCTGATTTCTTACCATCATAAAGGTTTTCTTTATTTTCCTTGTTGGACTTACTCCTTGGTTTATATTCAGTCATATCAGTGTTCATTTGTGACATTTGACTGATGAGTTTGTTAATATCCATGTTATTCCTTGATTTCTTGTTTCTTGGACGGGTTTTACCCATTATGGGTTTAACAGCACCAGGATAAGGTTCATAGGGAACAAACTTAGGGGTTTTTGAATATATCTGTGAGCTTGTTCTCTCTGAACTTATGAATTTCGTAGGAAAAACTTGTACAAGGCGACCAGTTAGTGAAACCTCTCTCTTTTGGTCTTTCTTAATGACTTGTTTATATCGTTCCGAACTTTCGGTAACACATTCATTAGATTCCATTCCATCTCCAGCAGTTCTAGCTTTAGTAAACATTTCTGCAATGAAATGACATTTGAATGAGCAATCGCAAGAAACACAGCATACGTAAGCATTATGAAAAGATAAATACTTTACTTAGATCAAAGGATAACAAATCCATTTTATGTTAGATTGATAACTTTAAATGAATAGTTTTTAAACCTTTTTTAAGAATGTGACAATATAATAATTCAAATTTAATTAAGATTCTATATTATTCTAGTTATTGTGAGGTTATTGTATTGAATTATTTAAAATATTTTAAATTAAATCAATTTATTTGCAAAATACCAAATACCAAGACGCAGGTAAATTGTAAAAGGTAAATTTGACATTTGTCTTTGTCAACAGTCAATGTCAAATTGTAAATGTCACTTTTTTTTATTATTATGGCACTTCGGCTATGGCCGGTGTCAAGTATAATAAATGGCGGGAAAACAGTATTGTTGCTCGCTCGTTTCTGGATATTGCATCACTTTCCTACACTTGTGCACGATAACGAATATCTAATGGTTAATATCCTACCAATATTACACATTAAAAATCCCATTAACACAATTTTAGGAAAATAATACAAAAACACAACATCACTCTTTCACATTCCCGACAAAACTCCTAATGTCGCTTAACTTTGACATAATGTTCTTTTATTAGTAAATATTAAATGTAAATCATCAGCAGATTAGCATCCTTGATCTGTATGTACCAAATCCACTGATCTCTATAATACACTGGACAGGTTATGACTTATGCCGTACAAAATGACAGCTGTTTCTTATGCCGATTTGAAGCGACGCGGTGAGCGTACTGTGAACTAATTTGTATAGAAAATGACAACCGCCATTTGCAAAATAGTAGTTCCAAGTACACTCACTACTGCATTCACATAGCAATCAGCGCCAATATGGCGACTTTCAAATAGGAATATATTATTGATAGCGATCGCCTGTCCAGTGTATTATAGGGACCGTGCAGAAACTATAGAGGGCGTCGTAATTCGACAGCAGCGACACAATGCGAGTAAAAGATGTAACTTGTGAGTGACTTTGGCTTCGCATTCTCTTTGACCCCGGCTAGTTTAAAAGTGTTTTTTATATGTTTTAGACTATAAAATGATTTAATACTTACACTCCCAAGTTGCCACATGCGGCCGCGAGAACAACAACAGATTTCCAAGAATCCGCGATCGAAGGATTAAAGTAAAAGACTAGATGACGCCTGCAACTCCGTTGCGCCAAAAATCATTTATCGCGCGAGAACCGTACATTTTCCCGGAATAAAAAGTATCCTATGTCCTTTCTCGGGGCTCAAAGTAAATCCATGCCAAATTTCAGCAAAATTGTTTCAGCTGTTTGGGCGTGAAGTGCTAATAGACGTCTAAACTTTCGCATTTATAATATTGAGTATGGATGGTTTCTAACCGTAAACAAAGAACGAAAGCGTGAATAAAAATGTTTAAAGCTTATCTAGTTATCTAAAAAAACATCTGAAAAAGTAATTAGTAGCATCCATCAGCATAGAAAGTAAAAACTTGATAAATATTGCAATAAAATAATGAAGATGCAAAAATACTTACAATACCTAATTACTGAAACTGCTTGTGGATTAATAAAATAAAACAAGTTCACTAAAATAAATGCTTTTATTTCATCAACCTTCTGCGATTCGCTCGATACCATCTTTACAACTGTCTGTCACTATTTTTAATTAGTGTACCTCATCAGTGCAAACACTATATAAGTATTCTTTAAATAACACACAAAGACTGCACTATTAATAGTTTTCCTACTTGAAGAATCATCCTATTGAGAACCAACACTTTGACAAGAATCTTGTTGAAGATGGTTCAAGATAAACACTATTACGGAGTACTATTATATTATATTCTGTGCCTCTGTGTTGAATTCCTGGCAGGACTTCTCCAAATTATCCTTACTTTTGATGCAACTTGTTGCATTCTAGTTGATGTCTTTGAAATTCTTAAAGAGTTTTTTTATCTTCTTCTCCAGGAAAAATTTTAGGTAGGTATATTATATGCCGGGTGTACAGGATTTTCCGATCTTGGCCAATTAAATGAGCGGTGCATAGGTATGTAAAATTTAGATGGAACTTGGAAGCCAGTTTGGATGTTTACTGAAAGAAGCAACGGTTATAGGTTAGGTTCATATTGTGTTCATCTAAATGAATTTGCGGTTATAATCTACAAAATTCAGTGTTTTTACGAGTCTACACATAACATTCATGGAACTTTTTAAGTACTTACGTATGTTTTACCGGCTTTTATCCATTTCGTTTTTCAATAAGCCATGGCATGTGAATCCTTTTGGCAGGAAAATAGTAAAATTTTAGATCGTTCGATTTGCCTTTATTTTTCTTATGTATTAGAACATCCGGGAATACAACAATGCTTGAAAATACTCAAATTTCTCAAGAAATCATTTAATTTTCCGTAGCTTGACTTGTCACTTGAGCTTGTCAATAAAATTTTCGTAAAAGTTTCGGCTATTCGTCACTAGTGGCAGTGTCATCGCTCTGCACGGTCCCTATAGAGGTCAGTGACAAAATCAAGCAAAAAGGCATTAATTATATAATAATTATGTATAGTCATACGTTTCTTGAGTCATACAGTGTACAATATTATGTAAAAATATACCGCGCACGACCTGTGGGAAATCAGAGCTGAATGTTTCTCACGTGGACTCTCATAGCGTTTGGTGACGGAAAAATACTCCACAGTCCACACTGTTTTCGCTTTGTAACAAAATTGTATTTTGGAAAATCTTCGGAGCTTGAACACACGAAGAAAGGGCGTTTTTCGACTAGTCGGCCCGACACCGGCGCTGGGGCTTCCTTTTTCCACTTGCCGGTTTACGCCGGTGCTGCGGCCAAATGCGATAGTCGTCTCATCAGGCGACAACAATGCATCCGCAGTTTCAGCACATTCCTAACTCGGGGTCAAACACCGATGTAACAATGCGAACTGCTAATTCAAGGCGTATTAACTGCACAAATAATAATTACCACGATAACTATGAACTTGGACAAAATAATATGTTTAATAATAATCATCATCAATCCCAGTCGATGGATAGTGTTGAAAATTTTCACAAGCGAGCCTCAAGGGACGAGAAAAGATAAATGTAAATTCTAATAGTAGGTATTCATTCGTTACCGTACATAGAAGTTCCAGAGTTAAATTCCATTTTTATGATAGACACTGGTAGTTCCCGGTCTTTTATTAGCCCAGAGGTTGCATATAAATATTTTAAGGAATTTTTAAAAACAGAACCGTTCGAAGTAGTTAGTACTCACGCTGCGAGTAAACACGATCAAGTCATTTTTATTCAATTACCAGAAATTTTCCAAAGTCCACAGTGTCATAAGTTTTACGTTTACAGTGTTGATAGTCGTTACGATGGACTATTAGGTAGCGATTTGTTAAATCAGATTGAAGCGAATATTGATATGAAAAATAAATTATTAAAAATGCCTAATACTTGTATACCAATAGTTTATTCACCGCCATTTAGATTTACGTATGAGTTGCCGTCGCGTTCAGAATTAAGAGTTAAATTCAAAACACTAGTATTCAAAATGGAGAAGCTATTTTAGAATATAAACAATTTGGCGAAGGAGATAGGATGCCCACGGCATTAGTTAACTGTGTAGATGGTTTCGCATATACTGTTATACAGAACTGCACGGCACAAAAAATGATTTTAACTATTACTAGCCCCTTTATCGTGCAGCCCTATGATAGTAATTTAGGTACATGTAAATTCGCAATGTAACGTAAATTATACCCGGGATAGAGATAATACTGAACATTTATTGACGGAAAATTTAAAACGTCTTAAACTCGATCATATGAATACGGAAGAAAAGAAAGCTATTTATGATCTTTGCAAGTCATATAAAGACATTTTTTATTGTGAAAATATTCCTTTAACTTTTGCTAATGATGTAAAACATAGCATTCCGACTAAAAATGAGGAATGAATTTAATAGAATGCCGTTCGGATTAAAAACAGCGACTGCCACTTTTCAACGAGCAATGGATAATGTTCTTAGAGGTTTACAAGGAATCCATTGTTTAGTTTATATTGATGATGTTGTTATATTTTCAACTAGCTTAAAGGAGCATGTAGAGAAATTAAAACTAGTTTTCGATAGATTTAGACAGACTAATCTTAAAGTGCAGTTAGATAAATCCCATTTCCTGCGTAAGGAAGTATTATACTTGGGACATACGATAACTAATGAAGGATTAAAGCCGAATACTGATAAAATAGATGCTATCTTAAAATATCCCCTTCCAAAAACTAGAACTGAAATTAAAAGTTTTCTTGGTCTTATAGGTTATTATAGAAAGTTTATTAAGGATTTGCTAAGATTACTAGGCCTATGACGTTATGTTTGAAAAAAGGAATAAAAATTGTTTTTGATGAAGCTTGAAGATTTTAATGTTAAACAAATTAACGCTAAACAACTGAAATTCAATCTTTGCATAAGAATCAAACTACGTTATTTAACTTTATTTCAGTGATGAATAATTTGTATCAATTGCTAAATAATTTTCGCACTATTTACAGCATAATCATGGAAATAGAAACATCAATCGCTTATAGAGTATACAATCATAGTAAATTGTATACTCTCCATCAGTCTATTATTAATTCGACGGAACTATTGTCTATTTTATTAAATGTCGAAAAACATGCTCGATTAATTTACCCAGCAAACTATGATACTTTGCCAGCCCTAGACCGATCAATAATTTTAAAATCGTATATTCACCAGCATAGATTAGTGTTCATTTTAGAAGTACCATTAGTAGATAGAAACACTTATACATACTATAAAATAATTCATATTCCTATACATAATTTCCTTTCTAAAAGCACTACCATTATTTTTCCTGAATTTCCATACCTTATTGTGAATAAGTCACTCTATCGGTCTCTAGTAAGTCCATGTGAAGAATTAGACAGCAACATGTTCCTTTGCGACGCTGACAAAGAGGCACAATACAAAGAAACTTGTATAGAACAAATTATGCTACTGAAAAATAACTTTTCAAGTTGCCAGTCACACCAGATCATTTTAGAAAACAGTAGAACTTATAGAATTGCTGCAAACCAATGGCTTCTGTTCAGTATGAAGGAAATAATCATAACAGAAAATTGTAAAGACCAAATAACTAAGACGAAGTTGCAAGGTACTTTTATATTGGCCACTGATCCTGACTGCGAGACAACAATTGGCGATACTTATGTTGGGCAAGTGTCCAACACCACATCCAGTAGCCTGCCAGACGTCACGGTTCAACTACCGGAGGTGCAGTTGGAGGTTCCAGCTCCAGATACCTCGCTTGATGTTCGTGGAGTTGATTTTGATAGTGTTAAACAGTTAGTGCAAAATATGAAAGTAAAATATATTAGTGAAAATAATAGTGTTAATAGTGACTTAAGAATTTGGACAACGGTTTTATGTATATTAACTATTTTGATAATTATTTGTATATTCGGAGAATTTTTTGGGCTAAAAAGATCTAAAAATTTATGTTTTATTTATGTTCCTTAGTTTGTTTAGTTATGTTCCTTATGTTGTTTTTCAGAAATAAATTTTTAGATCTTTTTAGCACAAAAAATTCTCCGAAGCCGTCTTCCTCTGTTTCTACGTCTTCGGATAATTTTTCTCTAGGGGGGGGAGGAGTGGCAGCCCTGCCCAGATCAGCTTTGTCAGCTCTTCCTAAGTGGAACAGCTGACAAACACATCATCAGCACTTTAGTTATATAAAAACGTAGACTTAAGTTAGTTAAGGGATTCTTTCGATTGTTAAATTAGTAGTAAGAACTCTGTTGGTCTAATTTTTTTTTTTTAAGTCAAAACCTCGACTGAGTATTTAATTCGCGCGAGCGCCGCTCGCGGGACCAATCATTAATCTAAGTGAATCACTATATTAATTGCACGCAAAGTTGAGTTTAAAAATTAATCATATTATGATTAATTATATGATTCTCCAAAGCAACTATTTTAGCCCCGCTGAACATCCTTGGAGAGAAAGGAACATTGCTCAGCAGCCTTTCTAGACATACAGTAGGCCTTTGATAAAGTGTGGCACGAGGGGCTACTGTATTAAATAAAGACCAAACTACCACATATATACTACCTGTTACTTAAATCTTACTTGACCACACGGCTCTTCCAAGTTAGGGATGGAGACTGCACGTCATCTATCCATGAGATTAATGCAGGCGTCCCTCAAGGATCAGTCCTCGGGCCATATCTGTACTTGATAAACACCTATAACTTAACATTTTAAACTTTCGCGTTGCATTATAATTAAAACTTTGACGTGACCCCTCGTGACCACGGCCGTTGCAACACGGCCGAAACGTCGAGAAAAAGTATGTATTCGTAGTAGCATTACTACTTGAAAAAGTCGCGTTAAGTCCCGATTAAAAAGTTTTAATTCACCTATAACTAAACCTCAGATTCCCGATGTCACCGGGGCAAAGTTTGCCGACCACAGATTTTGCCGACGATACAGCCATATTAGCTACAAATAAAGATAGAGACGAAGCATCTAATACATTACAAAAATGTACAAGGTAGAAAATTGGTTAAAAAAATTGGAGAATTAAAGCAAGCAATCAAAAATCAGTGCACATCACATTTACTCTTAGAAGAGAAAATTGTCCACCAGTCACAACAACAACTATGCACATATATGCGTATGCACATATCGTATACACGTCGATTGAAGTGGAGAAACCACATACAAGCCAAAAGAATCGAATTAAATACAAGATTCCGAGATCTACATTAAATGCTTAGTAGAAATAGTAAGTTATCACTTGAGAACAAAATTATTGTCTACAAAGCCATCTTAAAACCTATATGGATGTACGGAGTCTAACTCTGGGGATCAGCCTGCGAGTTGTGACTCAAATATAAAAATCATACAAAGAGCTGAAGACAGACGGCGTTTGATGCGAAACGTCCGTTGCGTACAATACCGACTGGACGCTTACCTTTACGCGGTACGTCACAACTGCAAGTATGATAAACTGTCGACGGCTGCCGTCGACTGCCGCCAACACGTGCCGTTGGTCTGTAAGCGCTCAAAGATAAGAACGACAACCAACTATGGGGTTTGGGTTGCTGTTAGTTAAAAGTTATGGAGGTATAATCAAACATGCTAATGGTTGACCTATGTTTCGTTACCTAAGTATAAAGCTGATTCTTTTATCTTATTTTCTTCGGGATAACTCTAGGAATTTCGTCTTCAATTGCCGGACACTCCTAAAGTATTATACTTTAATGGCGAGACCACACTAAGGCCTCTATCTATACAATGGAACGCGCCGCTCCCGCCCTGCTGCCCGCTCATTTTGAGGCTGAACTCTGCAGCCTAAGGCTGTTTACACATACGCCGCTGCAATACTCATCCTTGTATTTCTATGGGCCCTTACACAAGCGCCGCAGCGGCAGCGGCACGGTATCGCCGTCGTGTGTAATGTAAGGGCAAATAGAAATACAAGGATGAGTAATAGAGCGGCACCGCCGCTGCCGCTGCGGCGTGTGTAAGCAGCCTCGCGCTGTATCGGAAAGACGTAACACGTCACGGCCGAGCGAGCCTTTGGCAGCTATATACTATACGTATATAGCTGCCAAAGGCTCTATATACGTATAGTAAGTCTATAAGTAGTAGTTGAGTAGGTAGTAGTAGAGACCAGACATAAAAGTAGGATATCTTTACGATGATCACGTTATGAATTAGGTATACTTACCTACATAATATACCGAATAAAATAAAATAGGTAATAACCATTGATGATAGACTATAGATATAAATAAAAAATATATTTTTATCACTTATCAATTATCATGTATTGACATCTAATGTCTAGACTATTAAGAGGAGTCCACACCGCCCTTTTTCCATACAAACGTTTTCCCCTGTTTCCTCCCTGGATAATGCTAGTAGAGTTATAATTTTTTCCTGAATATCTACGGCCACTAATACAATGTCCCTATGTTTTCTTTTTTTTTCATAATTTAATTATTAAATAAGATATGAACGTTCAAAAACCCAAAAAAATGGCCAGATTTTCCGCTGTGTTCAAACATCCATAAAACAGATTTGACTACACACAACACAGCTCAAGTATTTCTTTAATCTTTAATGAAAAAATTACTTAAATCGGTTAAGTTTTGGAGAAGGAATCAGGGGACAACGAATTGTTGATTTTCTGGATTTTCTGCAGTTGTCTCTTTCGCGTTCTGCGGTATAGGCTTAAGGTAAGGGAGACAGCTATAGATATTACACGTACTTTTTTTTAATTTCTCTAGCCCATGGTGTATCCTCTTAATGCGATAATGGGATTAAGTACATTAATATTACTGAAGATATAAACTGGATTGTCATTGAACGAAAAGTAAAAGATACGGGCCACGGCCAAGGCGTACGATGCATGTGTATCGTTCTGTCTGGCTCCTCGTGAGTGTAGCCTTAACGTACGCTGAAGATGAATACCATCCGGAATTAAACGTAAATATACTTCGAAAGCTGCCAGCAAGATTCAACGATGAGCGCACTGCCGAGTTTTGGTACAAGGAGGCTCATGAGGCGATCAAAAAGCGACTCCAATACGTTAAACCCGAGGAGCCGGGTAGATGGGCTCGGAACGTTATTTTGTTTCGCGGGGACGGCATGTCGGTGCCGACGCTAGCGGCTGCGCGAGCTCTTCTCGGTCAGCGACGAAACGAGACCGGGGAAGAGGCGCAACTCTCATTTGAATCTTTTCCAGCTGTCGGATTGGCAAAGGCAAGTTGTATTAACTAGGTATCAATACAGACATTTTCAAATTAGGTAAGTAGGTATAGTTAATGAACTAGTTGGTGCGTAATGCGTATGTTTCGGCTACATAGGTGCCATTTATTTTATCTTGGAATTTCCAGACTTACTGCGTCAACGCGCAAATTCCGGATTCCGCGTGCACGGCGACGGCGTATTTGTGCGGCGTGAAGAACAACTACGGTACACTCGGTGTGACGGCCGCCGTGCCCCGCCACGATTGTTCCGCAGCCCAGGACCTAGACACGCATCTGACTTCCATAGCTTCGTGGATGCTGGAAAGTGGTCGAGACATCGGTAAATCACAATAGATCTTATTTACCATGTATGTTGACAAACCCAATATAACATAACGCGACTTATTCTCGCAGGTATTGTGACATCGACTCGCGTGACGCACGCTGCCGCACGCATCGCCGGCGGGGGCGTACGCTCGCTCCGCCAACCGCGGCTGGGAGAACGACGCAGACGTGAAAACTGCAAACGTCGACATCACCAAATGTCCCGACATCGCTCATCAGCTCGTGCACCACGAGCCCGGTAAACGTTTCAAGGTCATTCTGGGAGGCGGCCGGCGGGAGTTCCGATCCACGACGGAGATCGACGAAGAGGGTACTGCCGGCTTGCGCACGGACGGCCGGGACCTCATTCGGGAGTGGTGCGCCGAAAAAGAGGCGCAGAACGTGACCCACGAGTACGTCTGGAATCGCAAACAGCTATTAGCGGCAAACGAATCCCTTCCGGAGTATATTCTAGGCTTATTCGAGGGGACCCACATACCGTACCACCTGGTAGGAGATCCCGAGATGGAACCGACATTGGCGGAGCTCACGGAAGTGGCGATAAGAATGCTGAGCCGCAACGACAACGGGTACTTCCTGTTCGTCGAAGGGGGTCGCATCGACCACGCCCACCACACCAATCAAGTGGAGCTGGCGTTGGACGAGACGATTGAATTTAGCGAAGCCGTCGCGCGCGCTACCGAACTCGTCACAGAGGACACCCTGGTGGCTGTGACCGCGGACCACGCCCACGTGATGGCCTTTAACGGCTACTCGTTGCGAGGGAACGACATCCTCGGCCCATCCGGCTCGGTCGACACCGACGGCGTGCCCTACATGACCATCTCGTACACCAACGGACCCGGACAGAGGGATCAGGTTAACGGCCAACGATTAGACGTCACGCAGGATACAAACTATCGTAAGTCTTTAGTACCTATATTGACGTAACCTAGGACAATTTTAATGGGCAATAAGCAACGAACTGTGTCAAAGTCCACGAGTCTACAAAATGTGACCCGAATACATGCATAATTTATGCATGTATTTGGTACACAATTTTGTGTAAATATAGAAGTGACAATTATAATGTCAACGGCTTTGTTTCGTGAGTGTAAGCGTTTCGTTGCAATAGCAATAGCTATATTTTAGTGTGCGAAAAGGAACATAATTCAAAACGGTTGAATAATGGGAGTTACGTTTTCTTAGTTTTTAATCAATCAGAGTAATAAACATTGTACTTACTAATGCAGGTACGTTGGCGTGGCGGTCGCATGCGGAGGTACCGCGCGGCTCGGAGACGCACGGGGCGGACGACGCACCGGTCTTCGCGCTGGGCCCGCACGCCGCGCTATTCGGCGGTCTATACGAGCAGACGCATATCCCGCATGTACTGGCGTATGCGGCGTGCGTGGGATTCGGGCCCACCGCTTGCAGTTCAGCACCATTACACACTATGGTCATTTGGTTGCTTGGTTTTGTTATGGGCGTTATGGCAATACCCGCTTTGGGATAACTTGTATTAGCTATTTGTTAAGGACATTCAAATAAAATTATATTAAGTATGCATGATGATGATGAATGATGATGTAGTCATAAAGCTTATAAAAGTGTATAAAATCACATTACACTTAGTTACAGACATTCTAAAATTTTAAATTATCAAACAATTCTCAGGCTTCTTACAGACGAACGGCACGTGTCGGCGGCAGTCGACGGCACGTATCGAAGGCAGTCAACGGCAGCCGTTGACAGCTGTTTATGGCGCTTGCAGGGGGCCTATCACGACCTTTCCTTAAACTTTCATGTTTCCAGAATCCTTTGTTGTAAGATTATAATAGTGTTACGTGCTAGGGTTCGAGGATTTGGAGAGAAAGACCTGGTGACTCTCTTGAAGACTTTATTAACACTGCATTAAACACTAGGTCACAACACTTAGCACTAAGTCCAAACACAAATCACTAGGTCCAATCACTAAGCACTATCACTGTCCTAGGTCGTAGCCAAGTCGCAGGTTTCACTGGTTCACTCACTATTGATCACTTGGATAGACCACGTGTCCGTATACCATGTACCGTAACAATAGCATTACCGTACTCACTTTTTAAGATCCCTAGCTTGACGTTAAAGTAATATTGCTTATCTGTCAAACGGTGTCGCTTAGTAGAGGTGGTGGTAGGCACTAGGCCCCCAGTTGTGACGTACCGCCTAAAGGTCCATGGGTCGGTATCATACGCAATGGACGTCTCGCATCAAACGGATATGTTTTCAAAGTACGTCCGCTGAATCGGTAGCGTACGGATTACCGACTACCCTAGTAAATGAATGCTCAATGTGGATGGAAAAGTCGGAAACAGAAATTTTGACTTAGGCACTTTGTTTGAACTAATTTGAAGATAAACATAGTACCATCGACGAAGTTGATTCCTATGCAATTGACAGACCAACGTTATTTGGTCGAATATGTCAATTCAATGTTAATTGTGAATTTTGTGATCTGTCAGCTGGGTTTGACGTAACGGAACCAAACTACTTAGGTCCCCGATTTGCATAGGAATCAACTTCTCTGATAGTACATACTGGCTAGTAGGTAATCCGTACGCTGCCGATACAGTGGACTTAACTGTAAAAAAAATATCCGTGTGATGCGAAACGTCCGTTGCGGACGATACCGACCTGTGGACGCTTACCTTTACGGGGTACGTCACAACTGCAAGCGTGATTAACTGTCGACGGCTGCCGTCGACTGCCGCCGACGCGTGCTGTCGACACGTGCCGTTTGTCTGTAAGCGCTCTAACACAATCTTTTATAATTAAATGTCATATTGTCTGTATTGTTCACATTAAAATATCAGATAAAATCAAACTTACCTAATTATCACTAAGTACAACTGATTAAAATATTATGTTATTACTTATTATTAAAGTAGTAATTATATTGGTACAAAATGTATATTCTAAAGAATTCAGTTGTAAGAATTTAAAAAGTTAAGTTTAATGTTACGAAAGTAAAACATAAAAAAGAGATCTTATTTCAAAACCCAATTAATTTAATAAAAAATATACTACAACATAAAGTAAAGCATAACTTTAGGCATTCAGTGTAGATTGTAAGTCTCCGGAGGCTTGCAATTCCTTTATTATGTCTAATCCACCGACAAGTTCTCCTTTTACATATACTTGCGGATAGGTCGGCCAGTCTGAATATACTTTCAATCCCTGGCGCACTTCTTCATCAGTCAAAATGTCGAAAGTTTCATATTGTACTCTGAAAATGTTAAGATATAATTTATGCACACTACAATATATCTAAAAGGTGCTAAAACATAATATACAGTGATTAACATTTTATGTTCTGGGGATTATTTTTATTGTTTTTATTAGAGTTCCGTACCCAAAGGGTAAAAACGGGACCCTATTACTAAGACTTCATTGTCTGTCCGTCTGTCTGTCTCCAAGCTGTATCTCAAGAACCGCTATAGCTAGACTTCTGAAATTTTCACAGATTGTGTGTATCTGTTGCCGCTATAACAACAAATACTGAAAACAATTAATATTTAAGAGGGGCTCCCATACAACAAAGGTGATTTTTCGGCCTTTTTCGCTCTATATTAATAATGGCAAATTGGCAACAGGTTAGCACTTTCACACATTTTTTGTTATATGTGTACTTAAATATTTAATAATAATATTAAAATAAAATAAAAATTTAAGGGGGGCCATACAAAAAACACAATTTTTAGCCTATTTTTGCTCTGTATCAGTACAGAACCTTTCATACGTGAGCGGTTTTCTTTAATAGATAGGGTGATTCAAGAGGAAGGTTATAGGTATAATAACATTCATTAAACAGTGGAGAAATACTGTTATTGTTGGGGTTTCTAATGTGATGTAAATTATTACATTTTTTTTCGCTTTCATTGCAAATGTAGGCTGAACCCTACGAGATTTCGAATCTATTTTAATCATTTTTTCAGTGGCTATATATTTTATACCCGATGCGAAGCCGGGCGGGTTGCTAGTGTGGTTATAAAAACAAAACTTACCCTACACCATTGAGAATCTGAATAAGTGTCTTACTGAACCCACACCTAGGGGCATCTCTTGTACCCTTCATGAAGACCATAACATTACTTTTATTTATAAGAGCTTTTAGTCTATCTTCTAAGCTTTCTTTTGATGGTGTAGCGCTGCTGATAATATTGCTTTTAGAACTGTGTGTTTTAACTTTTTGTGTGATTTGAGCAGCATCAACTCCATCAACTCTATCCACTTGGGAACCATTTTTGAACAATATAACTGTGGGAACTGACTCAACCTGAAACAGAATTATTGCATGTAACTACTAACTTTTATACTGATACCTGAATCCTGATAGCATATCTATACTAAATTACTAATATTATAAAAATAAAGCGGAAGAGTTGTTTGTTTGAACGTGCTAATCTCAGGAACTACTGGTCCGATTTGAAATATTCTTTTTGTGTTAGATAGCCCATTTATCGATAATAATAATAATAATAATAATAATAATAAAATCCTTTATTGAAGAATTCCACAAAAAAACTTAATCTAATTACCCGCCAAACCACATTGCGGTTTGTCGGCGGGCTTCACGCTCTTTACTTTCTATAACTAATATGTTTAATTCTAATATTGTAACTAAAATTAGATGACCTTAAAGCAGCCAAGTAAGTACCCTGAGAATACAGCCCAACAAACAATAATTATATTATTGACATACTTATTTGATAAAGTACACTGTACTGAACAATTTTTACATTATAAATTAACATTTATGAAAGCCCTTTATATTATGTACTTATATAATGTGTAACTAATATGATAATGAGCTAAAACAGCTAAGTAAGTATCCTGAGAATACAGCCCAATAACAATAATTGGACGCTGCCAAGCATCCGTGTACCAACCCACACAAAAATTGCGTATCGAGTCATGAATGCAGTTATGTTCTTTAGATGATTTCGAGGAAGGCTATAGGCTATATTTTATCACACTAAAACTACTAGGAGCGAAGAAACGGAGAAAAATGTGGAAAAAACTGGGGAAATTATTTGAAAGGGCTTATCTCACGAACTACTGGAGTAATTTTTCTGTTATTTGGCACACATAAGAAATAGACTACGTGAAGGATCATAGGCTATTTTTGTGGACTAATTTGTCTGTGAAATATCTAATTTACGCGAGCGAAGCTGTACGGAACGTCTAGTAATCTTATCTTATATCTTTAAACAAGCAATTCTTGTATATAAGTATACATAATTGGAATCTAGGAATCGGCTCCAAAAATTTTCATGAAATTTAGTGTAAAGGGGCTTTCGGGGGCGATAAATTGATCTAGCTAGGAATAATTTTTAGAAAATGTATTTTTATTTGTGTTTTATCGATAATCAATAAACTGAAAAATATGGGTCTTCCTGACATCTATTGGCGAATAATAATACTATTTTATGAGCCACTAATTGCTTTAACGACACAACAACAGCTAAAGCTATTCCAGTAGATGGCGTTGTTAATTAACACTAAGTCAATGAGTGTTTGCTATACCGAGCAAAGCTCGGTCATCCAGGTACTTTATATTTATAGCCAACAATTTTTTTTTCTTTTCTTTGTTTACTACAATCTGTCTCCTGAGTATCGGACATTCAGCAGTATTTTGGTTGGTGCTGTTGTTGGCGCGCGCTCGGTATGTGACCTGTGTCACATCCTCTTTTTTAAACAGAAATATATTTTACTGTAGTATACCTTGCGGTATTTTGCGCTTTAAGCGTCGTGCTTTATTGTCATTATTCATTAATGATTGTGCCAGGGTATTTGGATGGTGTTCAATGCGTTCCTTGTAGGATTTGGTGTAGCGTACAATTTCTTGTTTTACTGTGGGTATACATAAGTCATGGTGTAACATTTCATTTGGCACGAACCAGGGAGCATTGGATATTATGCGCAGGGTTTTATTTTGGAATCTTTGTATGATTTGTATATTTGATTGAGATGCAGTTCCCCAAAGTTGTATTCCATACGTCCATATGGGCTTATGGAATATTAAAAGTATTTTGTTTTCAAGGGATAGTTGGGACTTTCGGCCAATGAGCCAGTAGATTTTTCTAATTTTTAGGCTGAGTTGCTTTCTCTTTGTAAATATGTGTTTTTGCCAGGTCAGTCTTTTGTCCAGATGTATGCCAAGGTATTTGACATGGTCAGCCTGGGGAACTTCGATATTATTTAATGTGACTGGAGGGCATGATCCTCTTTTTAAAGTAAATGTTACATTGACTGATTTAGTTTCATTTGCTTTTATGCGCCATTTTTTAAGCCAGCGAGATATGGCATCAAGTCCTTTCTGAAGTACCTGTGAGGCTGTTTTTGGATCACAGTGTGCAGCTAGAATAGCTGTATCATCGGCGAAGGTTCCAGTTGTTAGCGTGTGGCAGGTTGGTAAATCAGCTGTGAATAGTAGGTAAAGTATTGGACCTAGGACGCTGCCCTGTGGGACTCCTGCATTAATGGAACAAAGCTCAGTCAATGCTTCTCCATACTGCACTATAAAGTGGCGTTTTTGCAAAAAGGATTTGAGGATTCTATACAGGTAATCTGGTAGGGCATTTTTTAATTTATAAAGTAATCCTTCGTGCCAGACACGGTCAAAGGCCTGTGATATGTCCAAGAAAGCACTTGCACAGTAGGTCTTAGCTTCTAGCGATTCCATGATCTTTTTTGTTAATCTGTGCACTTGATCGATTGTGGAGTGTTTACTGCGAAACCCGAATTGATGGTCAGGAATAATTTCTTTTTCTTTTAATATTGGTAGGATTCGTTGAAGCAGAAGTGTTTCATATATTTTGGATGGTATAGGCAGCAAGCTTATGGTTCTATATGGATCTATATGATTTTGGATCTTCAGGGTTTTTGTCTGGTTTTAAAAGCATTACAATTTGAGCTATCTTCCATTCTTGGGGAATGAAGTGCAGTCTGGTCATGGCATTGAACAGGTGAGTAAGAAACATTATTCCGGATTCTGGTAGTTCTTTTAGTATTCGGTTTGTAATAAGGTCATATCCTGGCGATTTTTTTGGGTCCGATTGTTTTATGATTCGGGTAACTTCAGCCTTTGTGAATTTTATAGGTATTTCATCTTGGCTGGTGCAACTATTTAGGTGGTTGGTGATTTCTGCTTCATCTTCGGGGGAACCTTCATATGGATGAGGAGTGAAGACTGTTGAGAGATGTTCCGAGAAGTTTTGAGCTTTTTCTTTGTCTGTTCGTGCCCAGGTACTATCAGGTTTTCTTATTGGATGAGAAACACTAACAGGTCTTTTTAGTTTCCTGGTAGCCTTCCATAGAGAATAGTCTGAAGAAGCTGTAGCATCCAGACCAGCGAGATAATTATTGAAGCCGTCGCCGAAGCTGTGGGCCAGTATGTCGGTTGACCTGTTGATATTATGTTCATGTTGCTCATTTCAATGTACTTTAGGAGCTCTCGGCCTCTAGGTAGAATGAGTCTGGAGCCCCAGAACGTATGTTTCGCGTTGTAGTCGCCGCCTGCGATAAATCTATTTCCAAGGGTTTGAAAATAGTCCTTAAAATCCGCTTGTTTTATAGAGAATCTCAGTGGGCAGTAGAGCGCAGGTAACGTTATGTCACTGATCCTGTCTGTTATGACGATATTTGTTGCTTGTATGTAGTTTTTGCTGTAATTTTGTAGTGCGTGATGCTTAATGTTCGATCTTATGAGAATGGCCGATCCCCCGTGTGCCTTGTTATCAGGGTGGTTTGAGTTGTGTAGTTTATAGCCTGGTATTCTGAAATAGCTTTTGGATGTAAAGTGGGTTTCTGATATTAATAAGGCATCAATTTGGTGAATTATGAGAAATATTTTTAACTCTTCTGAGTGGTTTGACAAGCCATTGGCATTCCAAACACCTAGTTTTAGTGTAGTGAATGCGATGACATTTTTGAAATTAGCTCGGTTAACGTTTGGGTCATTGCCAGCATTTGGTTCATCAATACTACAAGTGTTTCCGTTATGGTCTTGAGTTCATTAGGTTTTTGATTTCCATCTATAAGGTTAATGGTTGGTGTCTCAGATTTATGGTAAGCCAACAAATTAAATGTCATTTAATTTAATATAGTAAAGAACATGTTATAATTACGGAAAACTTGTTATCATAAGATAAATAATGTTGACTTTAATTTAACCTTTAACCTACTGCTAAAATGTACTCATAAGAATATAATACTATTTACATGTTTTATGTTATACTTCAAATTGTATAAAATACCTTGTGTTTCAATGAGATTTCTGAAAGTTTTTCAGCATCACATACTGAAAATTTTGTTCCACTTTTTTGAATTTCAGGTAACTTTTGTAATTCCTTTAAAACATCAGTAACTTGAGCACATTGTTCAGCCCAATCAGCTGAAAAGTGCACTACACTTAATTCATGTGACCTGAAACGTTATAATTATATTTAAATTATAAAGTTATTTGATTTATATTTTTCTCACGACCAACTGCTGTGGTAAAATAATAATTATCCTATATTGTAACAAAAATAAGTACAACTTCTACAATTATAAAGTATATGTCAATCGTTATTAAATGTTTATACTATTATAATAGTTATTTTACCTTACAAAATTCGTAAAATCATCGATTGTTTGCAAAACGTTCACCGACATCTCTTTAGGTTATATTGAGTACAGAGTTAAGACACGTCTCTGTAAGAGTTAGAAAGACATAGTAAAGATTGGAGTATAGAATAAAAATGATAACAATTTAAAAGTAAGTAACAACAATAGATAGATAAACAATTAAAATTACCTTAAAAATTCCACAACCGATCTATCTTTGCAATTCGTTGCGAGTTCTTCTTCTTCTTTTAAAAATGGCCGCCTCGGTGAGTTGCCAATGTCAGAGTGGCTTCTTCTTCTTCTTTTAAAAATGGCCGCCTCGGTGAGTTGCCAATGTCAGAGTGGCTTAAAGGACTTTGCTCTATGTAGCGAAGGTCTGGTGAAGTAACAAGACGTGTACTTCACCAGACCTTCGCTACATAAAGGACTGCGACTTGAGACAGCCGACACTTGACAATGACAAACAGTGATGCCAACTTTTTTTTTACTAACCCAAATTCAGCAGCGTAAACCACCAGAAACCGCTAAAACCTAAATGGCCTCTCAAAGTTCAAACCATAACGTAAAGACAACAACAACATATCTGAATATAATTTGAAAATAATACAACAACAACGTCATTATTATTATGAAATAATTATTTTTGTTACTACAAAAAGGAAAACTTTAGTTACCTATGTACCGATGTATAAGATAGGTACTTAACTAAAGAGTAAAGATGAACGTCTTTAGAGGAATCATTGTCATTTACTTGTTCAGTTTGTGAAGAATTAATTTCTTTAGTTCTAATTTTTGTTATAGGTATTAAGTTGTTATTACAGCATTTGCCTTCGCGTGCTAACCTTGCACGAAAGAAAGGCGATCAAACTTCATCCGGTTTCTCTGTTAAGTCTTGACAACATTCATCATGCTAAATAATCGCTCTAATTTATCAGCGTTAGAATGCAGCAAAACGAATAAAGATAATAATAATAGAATTAAGTTTCCAGTGCGCGTCTTCAAGGGTTAGAAACATAATTAAAAAAAACTAGTGGTTTAACGTCGAAGATACACTTAAATAATCTAATCCACTAAGAAATCCACTGGCCACTAAAACCAAATTTTTCCTGCCGAAAGGTACGTCTAAACCACCAGATCTAGTGGAAATTCCACTAAGTTGGCAACACTGATGACAAATCATAAAAAACAATGACATTTCACAAACAAATGACAGCTGGTAACTCGATTTGACGGAAACGACGGAGTTTTGCCGGGGATACGAAGGTGTGACCGACGTGTTTTTGTATTATTTTCCTAAAATTGTGTTATTTCGGTTTTTAATGTATAATGTTGGTAGAATATTAACCATTAAATATTCGATGTCATGCACAAGTGTTGGCAACTTCAGAAACGTGCCATTTTGTGTTCCCTCCAAAACTCCATCGAAAGTTTTAGTAAACGGGTCTACCACTTTACTAAAACAACTGACTTGACTCGTTGACTTTACTGACTACTTTTTTAGACTGTTACTAGACTCATAGACTTAATATATACTAGGTTTATGACTAGACTTTCAACTTGACGATCATCTGGAAAAACGACTTTAAATATATAAAAGCCGAGCGCCATTGTATTATGAAAAAAAAATCCCTGACATTTCTCAGTTGTCACTTCTCACTTGTCAATCGATATGTCATTTGTTGTCATCTGTCTCAAATCTGTGTATTGAAGTTTTGAGGTTATAACGTTGAAAAATAAGCCTTTTGCTTTTAAAAAGATTATAGGACGTAACTTAATTTATTAAATACGAAAACACGTCTTTTACAACACCATGGCCACTGTTTCGTCAGCTCCAGCACCTGGTATGCAACAAATAGATTTATCAAAGCTTAGTATTCAGCAGTTGGCTCAGTTGAAACAACAGCTAGATCAAGTAAGTTTATGGTTTAATTATGATTTTACAGTATGAAAACGTTTATATTTAATATTTTACTTGTTAAACAAGTGTATTAATAAATTTTTCTCTACAGTTTATACTTGTCAATTATATCATTACATTTTCTGTTAACTAATTGTATTTCTTTGTTTCCAGGAATTAAACGTGTTCCAAGATTCATTACAAACTTTAAAAATAGCGCAGCAAAAGTTCGTGGAATCTGGGGAGAGTGTAGAAAAAATTACTCCAAGCACAAAAGGAAAGACTATTCTAGTACCACTCACCGGCTCTATGTATGTTCCCGGTACCATAGCAGACACAGATAATGTTATTATTGATATAGGTACAGGATATTACGCACAGAAAGTGAGTTTTAAACTTCTTATTCATTGATTTTAATTTTAATTTATTTTTAACACACAACACACAAGTCCAAATTCTGTGTGTGCTTAAAATGGTGAAATAAGTAAACCAAATTAATTGCATTTCCTTTTTCATATTATTACTGCTTGCTTTGCATTTTTAAATTAGTTTGAACTTTGATCTTAATGAATCAACTCACAATTATTATTGTAACAACAGTTTTTGTAAGTAAATATTTATTTATGAAACTAAACATTACATTGTACTGTCAATTGCAGGACATAGAAGGTGCCAAAGACTATTTTAAAAGAAAAGTACAGTTTGTTACTGAACAAATGGAAAAAATACAGGCTATGGGTATAGAAAAGTCTAAGGTAAGAGATGCCATTTGTATGATGATGGAAATGAAAGTAAAGGCGCAGACACAGGCACAGGCAGCGGCAACATCATAACGGAAATATTTCTTTAATATCAAAGACTACTATTTATCTCAACATTTGATGCATTTTATATACAATGTGTATGGCAGTTTTGAATACTCTGATTTTGTTTGTGCATTTATTGTATTTTGTTACAATCAACTGTGGAAATGTATAAGTTACTGTTAATGTGCGTAAACCAGTTAGACTGCAGATAAACAAGGTATTCTGCAGATTATCTGGGCGAGTCAGTTAAAGTGCAAAAAGTTTATTCTATTCTCATTAAATTTCATAAAATAGGTTCTTGTTTGAATAAAACATGTTATTTAGTTGTAGAGAATAATTTAATTTAATATTTTGAACATACACAAAGGAACAAATTATTAAATTTTAATTAAGAAACATAACCGATCATATCAACTAGAAGAAAACCAATCAAAACAACAGTCTTTACTGGTTGGTTGACAAGCTTAAGTCAAAGTTTTTAGGACTTTTACAAAGGCAGAGAATGCAAACGAACTAGATAAAGTGCGAATATAAGCTTTTTTTCTTAATTTCACACTTTAACAGATTGTATCAGGAAATTTGCAGATTACCTAGGTGACATATTCTGCATTCTAACGGTAACATATACATTGCTTTACTAATTACTGAAATTTTGGTTCTCAAATTAAAAGGTATTATAAAATTATTTTACTTTGTATGCCAGTAATTTTAAATTATTTAAATAATAAAAATTTTAACAACTTAAAAATGTTTAATGAGATACTCTACCTCTTTACTATTTATGTATGTATATGTTACGCTCAAAGACCGAAAACGCTCAGTGAGCGAAAAAATGGCTCACAACGCGATGTGGTAATAGTGAAACGGCCACGACGCGAAATTCGCGTCGCAGCCCTAGTGAAAACGGCCACGACGCGTTCTGGTAATCACAGAAATACCACAAAGCGAAATTCGTGTCGTGGCTGACGTGCTATTCGACCACAACGCGTTGTGGTAATCGAGTAAAACCATGACGAGTTCTGAGCATTTAAAAACAGCTAAGACGCGAATTCGTGTTGTGGCCCTAATGAAAACGGCCACGACGCGTTCTGAAACCAGGCCGTCTTACGCAGGAGTAATTTTATAGAGCTAAAATTACTCCTGCGTAACGTGCTATTGTGTATTGCACACACACTTGGGCACTATAAAATTACTCCTGCGTAACTGGCCTAATTTCATTGGAACCAGAGTGCTCTTGTGTATTGCGCACACACTTGGGCACTATAAAATTACTCCTGCGTAACTGGCCTGGTTTCGTTGAAACCAGAGTGCTCTTGTGTATTGCGCACACACTTGGGCACTATAAAATTACTTCTGCTTAACTGGCCTGGTTTCATTGAAACCAGAGTGCTCTTGCGCACATACTTGGGTACTTTAAAATTACTCCTGCGTAACGTGCTCTTGTGCATTGCGCACACACTTAGGCACGATATTTTTTTATGAAATAAGATGGCAAACGAGCAAACGGGTCACCTGATGGAAAGAAACTTCCGTCGCCCATGGACACTCGCAGGATCAGAAGAGCTGCAGGCAGCTTTTAAGAGGGAATAGGGTAATAGGGGAGGGTAGGGAAGGGAATAGGGATTGGGCCTCCGGTAAACTCACTCACTCGGCGAAACACAGCGCAAGCGCTGTTTCACGCCGGTTTTCTGTGAGAACGTGGTATTTATCCGGTCGAGCCGGCCCATTCGTGCCGAAGCATGGCTCTCCCACGTATCTACTATAAAATTACTCCTGCGTAACTGGCCTGGTTTCGTTGAAACCAGAGTGCTCTTATGTATTGCGCACACACTTGGGCACTATAAAATTACTCCTGCTTAACTGGCCTAGTTTCTTTGAAACCAGAGTGCTCTTGTGTATTGCGCATACACTTGGGCGCTATAAAATTACTCCTGAGTAACTAACCCGTTTTCAGAAAGCGTCGTGACCGTTTTCATTAGGGCCACAACACGGATTCGCGTCGTGGCTGTTTTTAAATGCTCAGAACGCGTCATGGCTTTTCTCGATTACCACAACTCGTTGTGGTCGAATAGCACGTCAGCCACGACACGAATTTCACTATGTGGTATTTCTGTGATTACCAGAACGCGTCGTGGCCGTTTTCACTAGGGCCACGACGCAAATTTCGCGTCGTGGCCGTTTCACTATGACCACAACGCGTTGTGAGCCATTTTTTCGCTCACTGAGCGTTTTCGGTCTTTGAGCGTAACATACTCGTATACATAATATTATTATTATCTTTCAAAACTTAATGCCTGTCATTGTTCTTCATTACCAGCTGATTAGGAAGAAAGATTTGAAAGTTTTCGCATTAAATATCTTATTAAATTACTTGATTGATTTTGATGAAATTCAGCAATAACAAGGTGGTGGAAAATGATATTTGATTATTATTAATTTGTGCTTTCAAAGTCGCGGGCTATATATCTAGTAACTTAAACCATACTTCCATACCTACATAATATTATAAATGCGAAATTGTGTCTGTCTATCTGTCTGCCTATCTATCGGTTACCTCTTCACGCCCAAACCACTGAACCGATTTTTCTGAAAATTGGCATGGAGATACTTTGAATCCTGGGAAAGGACATTTAAGGATACTTTTCATTTCGGGAAAATGTACGGTTCCGTCGCGACGAATTTTGGCTCAACGGACTTGCGGGCGTCATCTAGTTAAAAATAAAATCAAAGATATGTGACACCAATTTATTTATTTCAATAGGCCAAAAAGGATAGCACTGATATCTACAATATAGATGCTTATCGAACTAATAACTTTACTACTATCTACAATGTCTTTTAGTCACAAAACAATACAAACTAAATAAGGCAACAGCTATTCCTTAATCATGTAAACAATTTATCTAATTTGGGTCAGGAAAAACGATTCTGTCTGTGTATAAACATTAAATTCTTAATTTGCATCAAACCATTCTAACTCAGACTATCAGAAGATTATTGTAACATGTTTTTTACACAATGTTTTAACAAAACTATGTTTATGTACACTTACAGTTGATTAATTACAATTAAATGATATAATTATTATGAAGGTACTTCAAAACGCATTGTCTTTGTTACAGTATATTCATATACAGTTAGCCTACTTATATACTAATATTATGTTTTGAATTATGACGTGCATGTTAATTTCATTTCAGTACTTTGAAGCCTTGAATAATGTAAGTTTTTGCACGATTTTATTTTCGGATCATATTGTGTTTTTTTTAATTGAGTAGTAACTCAATAAAAAAACACAATAATATTAAAGCCCGGTCACCGAACACGCGGAAATTCGGCCTATCGCTACATTTTTCTTTTACTCATGAGAAAATATGTCCAATGCGCTCCTACTTGTGGAAACGACATATTGTGTGAGAAAGATAAGAAACCGTAGATAAATGGCTGAATTGCTATATTCAGGGACCGTGCCATATTATTTTGTCATAATATATTTCTGTACCAAGTCAGGATAGGAACTATGGAGTTGAGAGGATAACAAAATGACCATAATGAGATTGATAATAATAGTAGATAAAATTATTACTTA